>NC_057799.1:156562166-156711436 GCF_018294505.1 Triticum aestivum | reverse complement strand
CCTCCTTTTTTCCCTAAGTTATTCAATTTTGATGATAAGTGCCCATGTTCATCAGTGCATAACTCCTTGCATGTAGCTCCGTTTCGCGCGTGTAATATGTCAAATTGTTCGCCTCGTGATGCTCTACATTTTGTGCAATTGCACCATGTTCATTAGAGGTCATCTTGATGCCCAAATGTCTGTTGCAAGAGGGCTAGTTGCTGTTATCTGCTGGTTCTTATCAGAACTTGGAGATTTGTCATTTTTGTATCATTTAATCCGTGCATCTTATGGGCATGAGCTATACATGTGTTTTATTGTATGCCATGCTATCTTTCCAAGGATATATTCCATGTATTTTTGTGATCTCTGTGGTGACTATCACAAGCATGCAAAGTAGGCTCCGTAATGTTTCTGATTTCAGGGACTTAGTGTTTTCTCCAAGTCCTTGTCTGCTGTTATTTTGTTGCCATGTAAACTTGATGCTACAGAGAGATCCATGCATATTTTGGTGATGTTTAGTAAGGATGTTTTGTAGATATAGTTGTAATTGATCCATTCCTGCCCTTGTTTGCAATTATGGAGAGCCATAGCATGATTCAATCTTGCTCTACTTTTGCTATAAAATATTCCTGGCAGATTCTTAACATGATATGCAATTTTGCCAAGCTTATTGTAGTTGATCCATACATGCTATGCTTTTGTTCTTGCCATGAATAGCTTCATAAACATGCCATCTTGCTTTAGTTGTGCTTGTTTTGTCATGCATTGCTCTGTAGTGAGTGCATCAAACTCATCAACATGCCCTCAGATTATTGTTTCTGCCATGCTCTGTTTTCTGCAAAGTCTGAAACCTGATAACGAAACTTGCTATGTTTACATGCTTGCCATCATATCTTCTGGTCCTTTTTGGCTTATGGTCAGTAAGGGACTTTTGTCATATGCATTTAGTAGAATACTGCCATGCCTTGTTTTGCTATGTTAAGTTCCTGTAGCATGTTGATTTCGTGCTCTGAACATTGCTACCTGATGCTGTTTTCTGCCATGTCCAGTTTTTCACCAAGTCTGTGAACCTGTTATCTTTTGCACTTTTGCCATGCTTGTTTGAGCTTGATATGTTGTGATCTAGCCGTATCTCAGTATTCATCTTTCGTCAAGCATCTCCTATAGATTACTGTCATATGATTTTTTGTTATGTTGGAGTACTGTAGCATTGTTATTTGTTGCATTTTAAGTGCTATCATGCTGTTAATCGCAGATTCATGTCATTCTTATTTTGCTTGCCATTTGCAAACCGTGCATCCGTTTCTGGTGATATTTATATCAATTACGACCGAAATCATCTCATCTTTCCAGTGGCATGCTTGGTTTGCCAAGTTACTGCCTTGTTCATCTTTTTCCTTCCGGAGCACGCATATGCATCGCACATCATATCTTGCATATCATATATGTTTTGCATCATGTTGCTTGTGCATTTCTCGTGGTTGATTGTGGTTCCGTTTGTTTGTGTTCTTGTCTTGGGTAGAGCCGGGAGACGAGTTCGTGAACGAGGAACCTGTTGAGTACGCTTACGAGGATCAAGCTTTCGACAACTCTGAGAACCTTGCAGGCAAGATGACCACCCCTCGAAATCACTTCTATCTTTGCTTTGCTAGTTGTTCGCTCTATTGCCATGCTGCGCTACCTATCACTTGCTATATCATGCCTCCCATATTGCCATGTCACCCCCTAACCATCCTTTCCTAGCAAACCGTTGTTTTGGCTAAGTTACCGCTTTTGCTCAGCCCTTCTTATAGCGTTGCTAGTTGCAGGTGAAGTTGAAGTTTGTTCCATGTCGGAACATGGATATGTTGGGATATCACAATATCTCTTATTTAATTAATGCATCTATATATTTGGTAAAGGGTGGAAGGCTCGGCCTTATGCCTGGTGTTTTGTTCCACCCTTGCCGCCCTAGTTACTGATATACCGGTTTTATGTTCCTTGAGTTTGCGTTCCTTACGCGGTCGGGTGATTTATGGGACCCCCTTGACAGTTCGCCTTGAATAAAACTCCTCCAGCAAGGCCCAACTTTGGTTTTACCATTTGCCGCCTAAGCCTTTTCCCCCGGGTTTTCGCGAGCCCGAGGGTCATCTTTATTTTACCCCCCTCCCCGGGCCAGTGCTCCTTCGAGTGTTGGTCCGAAACGAGCAGCCTGCGGGGCCACCTCGGGGAAACTCGAGGTCTGGTTTTACTCGTATCTTGACTTATCCGGTGTGCCCTGAGAACGAGATATGTGCAGCTCCTATCGGGATTTGTCGGCGCATCGGGCGGCTTTGCTGGTCTTGTTTTACCATTGTCGAAATGTCTTGTAAACCGGGATTCCGAGACTGATCGGGTCTTTCCGGGAGAAGGTTTATCCTTCGTTGACCGTGAGAGCTTATGATGGGCTAAGTTGGGACACCCCTGCAGGGTATTATCTTTCGAAAGCCGTGCCCGCGGTTATGAGGCAGATGGGAATTTGTTAATGTCCGGTTGTAGAGAACTTGTCACTTGACCCAATTAAAATACATCAACTGCGTGTGTAGCCGTGATGGTCTCTTCTCGGCGGAGTCCGGGAAGTGAACACGGCCTGAGTTATGTATGACGTAAGTAGGAGTTCAGGATCACTTCTTGGTCATTGCTAGATGACGACCGTTCCGTTGCTTCTCTTCTCGCTCTCTTTTGCGTATATTAGCCACCATATATGCTTATTGCCGCTGCAGCTCCACCTCATTACACCATCCTTTCCTATAAGCTTAAATAGTCTTGATCTCGCGGGTGTGAGATTGCTGAGTCCTCGTGACTAACAGATTCTACCAAAACAGTTGCAGGTGCCGACGATGCCAGTGCAGAAGATGGGGTCGATCTCAAGTGGGAGTTCGATGAGGAACGTGGTCGTTACTATGTGTCTTTTCCTGATGATCAGTAGTGGAGCCCAGTTGGGACGATCGGGGATCTAGCATTTAGGGTTATCTTATTTTCATTTGGATCTTGACCGTAGTCGGTCTATGTTTGTATTTTGGATGATGTATGAATTATATTTATGTATTGTGTGATGTGGCGATTGTAAGCCAACTCTTTATCCCATTCTTGTTCATTACATGGGATTGTGTGAAGATGACCCTTCTTGCGACAAAACCACTATGCGGTTATGCCTCTAAGTCGTGCCTCGACACGTGGGAGATCTAGCCGCATCGTGAGCGTTACATACTACTCAGCAGCAGTACCGCTGGAGTGGTAGCCTGTTCTGACAATGTTCAAATCATAAAGGAAAGACCAGCTCAAATGCCGAAAAAGAAATGAGGGTGCAAAGAAAAAGTGTACGTGCTGATTCCACCCAAACCTTTCCGAAGCGGACCCCCTCTTAATAGTACAGTGTTCCTACTACTCAAATCCACAGAAAAAGAAACGCAAGAAAACATCGTCTTTATAAATCTCCAGAGGGGTCCAAATCGTCTTCTGCAATAAGGTAGATTATCTGAAATTGTCGTGGAATTGTCACGGCAGATGTCCTCGAGCTAGGACTTAGTCGTGGAGCCATCGCAGCTAGGAAACTTGAAGGGGTTAATGTGGGACAAGGAACACGAGGGTTTATACTGGTTCGGCCCCTTACGGTGAAGGTAAAAGCCTACGTCCAGTTTGAGGTGATATTGACTAGGGTTACGATCACCAGGGAGCTAAACTGCTATGCCCGGCTCTCGATGAGATTGTTCTTGTCCCTAAACCGCTGCCGGGTCGTCCCTTTATATAGGGAGGCTGACGCCCAGCAGCTCTCAGAGTCCCGGCCGGCTCATAAGAGTGTCCGGCTCGGACTCTCAACTATTCTTGCCTTACACTACAAGCTCTACCATAATAATGATTGCAACTACGGGCCTTAAGCCACATCCGGGTCTTAAGCCCATCCTTGGCCCACCGTCTTCAAGAGAGGCGCCGGGCTTCTGGTAATGACCATACGAGTAACCCGGCCCCTCCTGGCGGGTGACTCTAAGGTCCATATCCTCAACATTAGGCCCCAGATTGATTGAGCCGGCTCATGTCAATCTTCAATTCCTTCAACAGAAAAAATCTCCGGCTTACCATTTGTGTGAAGGCCATAACCCGGCGTGACGTCATCCTCTGGACTCCGGATAATCCGCCGTGACGTCATCTTCCATTAAATCCGTTTTTTACTCCGCCAAATCCGCAACGGATCTTTACCTTTACTGTCATCCCAAAAATCGAGGCGCTGCGTGGGGAGATAACCACGCCACGGTCTCCTTGATTCTCGCGCCCGCTTTACGAGCTCGCCTTATAAATAGGCCGGCCCGACGGGCCTCTCTCACTCTCCTTCCTCTATCGTCTCCTTCCTCTCACTGTCCCGTGCTGCTCGAGCTCCGCCGCCATCGCCGTCGCGGGTCCTCTCGTCGTCACCAGCTCAGGCTGCTGCATCACCCTGATCGGACCCGAGAAACGCGACAACCTCCGCAGCTCTCCAGCTCCTGTAAGTCCTGCTTGCCCTGTAGAATAGATCTGCCGTAGGGTTCGTCCGCGTTCTTCGTGCTCGTCGCCATTGCCGCAAACTCCGGTAGTTTTCTTTCTTACTGCTCCTTTTGATCTTAGATCTCCATAGAACTAGTGCGGCGGTTGTTTGGTACCCATTTTACACGCAAGCAGCTCTCTTTTTACTGCATAGGAACTTTGTTCGAGCCCAAGAACTCCCTCACTTCTGTTTCTAGGTCTAGAATTTTTTTTCTTTTGCCCGACCATTTTGATCCAAAAAAGTTACTGCAATATGTGAAACCTGTTTTACCACACTTACTAAAAAACTGCAATCATTGAATCTTGGCGGTTTATAATTCCGGTTTAAAGAAACCACGCGCCGTAGAACCTTCCGGCTTAAAGAAAACCATGCTTCGTAGAATCCTCCGGCTTAGATGTGATAAGGCCGTAGATAATCAATTTATTCTGAATGCCCCTGCGGCTTAAATAACCCGTTGTACTTAGGTATATACCATTAGTCCCCTTCATAAGCCGCCACCTTAGCTTTGAACTGTAGATCTCCTCCGGCTTATAATTAACCCGGACATTTTTCCTTTTTGTCATAGACTGCCGACTTTCACCATCCCTCCCAAAGCTCCCATTACTTGCAACTGGATGAGATCCAATGTCACCAATGAGACCCTAGCAGATTTTTTCAAGTCCGGATATCTGCCCAAGAAGGACGTCATGTCCTACCGTGCCCCTGACCCGTCAGAAGAGAGACCACAGCCAAAGGACGGGGAGGTAGTGATTTTTGCGGATCATATGAGCCGGGGCTTCGCACCGCCCGGCTCAAAGTTTTTTAGAGACGTTCTAAACTTCTTCGACTTGCGGCCTCAAGATATAGGACCCAACTCAGTGTCCAGCATCTGCAATTTCCAAGTCTTCTGCGAGGTTTACCTTGGAGAAGAGCCTAGTCTGCTGCTCTTCAGAGAGCTTTTTTACTTGAACCGTCAGAATGAGTGTGCCAATGGGCCAAGTCTGGAGTTAGGTGGCATCTCCATCCAGCGGCGTAGGGACTGCCTTTTCCCTTACGGAGAGCCGCCGAGCCACCCAAAGGACTGGAACATGACTTGGTTCTACTGCCAAGATACGTCCCCGGCTGATGAAAGTCCGCTGCCCGGCTTTCGCCCAACACGTCTGGAGTCAACACACCCATTGTCAGACAAACTGACTCCGGCGGAGCGCCAGCCTCTGCTCCCCACCATCAACAAGATCAAGGCTCTCCTAGGCAATGGCATGAATGGAATCGATCTGGTCCGGGTCTGGATCTCATGGCGGGTGATCCCATTGAGCCGCCGCCCCGGCTTAATGTGTGAGTATACGGGCCGAAAAGACGACCCTCAGAGACACAGCCGCAATGATCTTCCTAAAGACGTTGCAGAGGAGATGACCAAGGCTCTCTTGAACGAGAGCCTGGCAGACTGTGGAAGGACCGGGTTAGCCCCCTTCTGCAAGACCAACCCAGCCCCAGCGGTAAGCCGCCAATCTGAATATCCAATCTTCTTCTGTATATAACTTTCATCTGAATCTTCTAACGAAATCACCATTGTATTTTTCAGGCTGACGACAAGTTCTGGCGGGTCAAATACGACCATGAGGCGGCCAAGAAGGCCAGAAAGGTGAAGAAAGCCGCCAAGAAAGCCGCCCCTCGCAGGAAAGGAAGCGGGCCTACTGCCTCCGAGCTGATGCAATTAAGCGACAGCTCTGAGTCAGAGGTAACCCCTGAGCCTTTAAGTCCTTGCTATATTCACTGTTTGTTGCTGTCCGCCTTATCAATACTTGCTCATTGACAGGATGACACCGGCGCAAGTAACCCGGTGGTTGAAGAGGTAATGTCACTTTCCTCCGACTCGGATCCCTTGCCACAGCTGAAAGTCAGAAGGGTAACCCGGAAAGTAAGCTTTTCACATCCTTTAGCTTATCAAGACCCTCAATTTATTTTGAAGCGACAGGTTCATGAAAGCCGGCGTCACACCCGGACCAACAAGGACACCGACCTCTCCGCCGGGTTACCCGACACAACAAGGAAGCGCCGAACTGAGGTTATTTCCCACTTGTACCCCTTTCATCCGTTGGCGGGTGTTATCCGTCAGCCACTCAATTCTTCTGACTCCAATTATCAGGAGACCTCCCCCTCTTCGGGCGACTCTATGCAGTCGAGTCTTCCGACTTTCAAGACCGCGCCCGGGTAATGACAACCATCTCATATTATACTTGTCTGTACTTACTCTTTTTGTGCTTAACGTTTCTGTCCTTTCAGCGCCCAGGCAAAGCTCACCAAGAGAGCGAAGAAGACCAAGTCAGCCGGAGTGCCGGACTTACCTGAACCAGAGGTGACGGCTCAAGAACCACCAGCTACCTCCGCCCCCGAAGCCACCATTCCAACCGACAAGGCACCTGAGGCCGCTGCCCCAACTACCAAGGCAACTACAGAAGCTTCGGTTAACCCGGAGGCCTCTTGCTCGGCTCCACCAGCAGACAACCCGGATGTGGTAATCACCCGGACGGAGTTTGTTGAGCCGGGGAGACCGACCGTGCTGGCCAAGTGCTCCGCTAAGGGGGAGTTGCTGCAGCCCCACCGGGTGAATCTGGACCTCTCCGACTACACCAACCTGAGCATTGGAGAGCTCGTCTCTGGCTACATCAGCCAAGTACACAAGAGCCGGGATGCAGAGGTTGCCATGGTGAACCAGATCCAGCAGAAACCTGAGGTATCATTCTGCTGTCCTCTTACTTACTGCATAGTTACCTTTACCATGCTAGCCCCCAAGTCAACGACTTATGATTGAATATGTTGTAGACTTAGGTTCCGACTTACGCAATTGAGCCGGCAGTTTGTAGATAGACACGTTCAATATGCATTAGCCCCCAAGTGCCAAGTGTCTTTGCTTGGAAAACGCTTGGGACTTATATAGTAACTGTTCATGCCATAACCCGGAAATTTATACAGGCTGTTGGCAAGAAGCTAGAGGCGGACCTTGCGGATCTCAAGAACTGGCTGAAGACGCAAGAGATGGAGACCCGGAAGGCAAACGCCAAGTTTGTATCCAGCATCGCCGCTCAAGAGAAGCTGAAGACAGAATTTGATGCTGAGTGGAAAGCCTGGGCCGAAGAGAAGGCCGCATTGGTGACCCGGGCTGAACAGGCGGAGAAGGCTCTCTCCGAGAAGACCGCCGAGCTCTCTGGCCTAAAGCGCCAAGTGTCCCAGATGGTGGCCGCAATCTTCGGTAAGTCGTCGCGCCGGCTTTCATCAAGTGTAGAATGTTTATATCTCATAATTTCATCCTTGTTGGCGGCTTATCTGACTCTGTTAAACAGGTCCCAGAAGTGCCAACCTCAACCAGAGCGTGGTAACCAAGCTGAAGGCCGTGTATACCCTGGTGGAGCAGCTCTACACCGGGTCACAGCGTGCCTTAGCTGTGGTGGCCCTATCCAACGAGGTGCCGACTCACCTGGCAGAAGTCCTTTGCCGGCTCGCTGTGCTGCCTCAACGGATCCAAGAGCTGTGACGGGCCTCTGCAAGAGCCGGAGCGATCGCCGCGCTGAGCCGGGCCAAGGCATTCCTGCCGGAGTTAGACCCTGCGGACATCGCCCTTGGCTATCCAAGCCTGAAGGAAGACGGCTCAGCTTTCGATCAGAAGGACTTCGCAGCTTGCGTGAAGGCCGTACGCCCGGTGGCCACCCTTATCGGGAACGACACAGATCTGACCAAGTACCAGCCGGGTTATGATGCGGAGAATCAGAGGATTCCAACCCCTCGCTATGAAGCCCTCAATTTGATCCCGCCAGCTCGTCAGCACACTTTCGCCCCGGAGATTGACCCGGCCGGGTTAATTGACGAGGAAGCCCAATTCGAAGCTCTCAGCGGCATCGACTGGAAGTCATCAACCTTCCAGGTCTTGGGATCAGCCGGAGGAGAGGATAGGAACGAGCCGGGGACTTCAACTCAGCAAGCATCGTAACTCGGCTGGCAGTTTACCAAACAATGCTCCACCCTTTTAGGCTTGATGAATTTTGTAATAGAGTAGGTGCAACAGTTTATCTCTGCCATGCCATCGTGCACGTATTGAATGCTAAAGTCTTTTGAAGTTGTCTCTTTGATATTTCTCCGGGTCATAATCAATCCTTTGTTTTTCTTAACTTCAAAAGAGGTGCCTTTAATTATCCTGCAGAGAAGGGCAAATCACAAGTCTCGAGGCGGCTTACCGTCCTGAGAATCATAAATTTTAGATAACGCGGAATATGAATCAAAAAAGACTTGTCTTCAATGATATCCTGAATACAGCCGTAAGAACATACTTAACGGCCTGCCAGCATACTTCCAGTTTAGATAATCCGGATGAGAAAGTTGGTACCGCAACTCCGGTTTACCTGCCTTATAACACCTATTGCGTTCAGCAATACTGTAAACCAAGGTTAAGCCGGCAAAGTGAGACCCGGCTGTACACACCTTGACATAATCAAAGAAAACTTGTGATAAAACAGAAGAACTTAGGGGCTTCCGGTTCGGATACGACCAGAAACCCGGCCCAAAGGGGTTAAGCCAAGATTCGGATATGATCATATAGCCCCCAGTAGGTGTGGCGATGCCAATCAAGAGGGTACCGACAGCTATGTTCTCTTTGGTTCGAATACGACCCATGTTTGAACAGGAAGCCCCCAAGTGATTTTAAGAATTGTTTAACGATGCTGATTCGAATACGATCCACGTCGGTTCTCAGAGGGGTTAAACGATGATTCAAATATGACCAAAGGTAACCTCCCAATGAGCTCGGCACTTTGCCAATCAAATGGGTATCGACAGCTATGTTCTCTTTGGTTCGAATACGACCCATGTTTGAACAGGAAGCCCCCAAGTGACTTTACTGCTTACGGCTAGATTCGAATACGATCATAAGCCGGATCCTCCTTTAAGTCATCATGTAATCTTGCAATAAAAACAACACGTGCATATTTGGAGGAGAAAAAAGGACAGAGGTCCTGCTTTATTGCTTATCATAATATATACATGGCTGAGAGAAATATGTACACCACGAGAGCCGGTGGCTCAAGTGTAGTAAGGCCGAAGCTGAGCTATGTTCCACGGCCGACGGGTCTCTTCCTCCGACTTACGTGAATCTTTGTGCTCCCGAATGTCAATGAGGTAATATGACCCGTTGTGCAAGTTCTTGCTGACCACAAAGGGACCTTCCCAAGGCGGGGATAACTTGTGTGCATCTGTTTGATCCTGGATGAGCCGGAGCACAAGATCGCCTTCCTGGAAGACCCGGGATTTAACCCGGCGGCTATGATAACGGCGCAGGTCTTGTTGGTAAATCGCTGAACGGGCTGCTGCCACATCACGCTGTTCGTCCAACAGGTCAAGAGCATCTTGGCGCGCCTGTTCATTATCCGCCTCAACGTAAGCCGCCACTCGAGGTGAGTCATGACGGATGTCACTGGGGAGGACTGCTTCTGCTCCATAAACCATGAAGAAAGGCGTGAAGCCTGTAGACCTGTTAGGAGTAGTGTTGATGCTCCATAACACGGAGGGCAACTCCTCCACCCAACAACCCGGCGTCCGTTGCAAAGGGACCAAAAGCCGGGGCTTGATACCCTTCAGAATCTCCTGATTAGCTCTCTCAGCTTGACCATTGGATTGAGGATGAGCCACTGAGGAAACATCAATTCGGATATGCTCGCGTTGACAAAACTCTTCCATGGCGCCTTTGGAGAGATTGGTGCCATTGTCAGTTATAATGTTGTGCAGAAAGCCAAAGCGGAAAATCACCTTTTTCATAAATTGAACCGCCGTGGCTGCATCGCACTTGCTAACTGGCTCAGCTTCCACCCACTTTGTGAATTTGTCAACTGCCACCAAGAGGTGGGTCTTCTTATCCTTGGACCTTTTAAAAGGCCCAACCATATCAAGCCCCCAGACCGCAAAGGGCCAAGTGATTGGGATCATCCTCAGCTCCTGAGCCGGCACATGAGCCCGTCGTGAGAACCTCTAGCAACCATCACATTTACTGACCAAGTCCACTGCATCAGCATGAGCCGTGAACCAATAAAAACCATGACGAAAAGCCTTGGCCACAAGGGACTTTGAGCCGGCGTGATGGCCACAATCCCCTTCATGGATCTCACGCAAGATCTCTTGACCTTCCTCAGGGGAGACACAACGCTGAAATGCTCCTGTAACACTGCGATGATGCAACTCGCCATCGATAACGATCATTGACTTAGCCCGCCGGGTTATTTGCCTGGCCAAAGTTTCATCCTCAGGCAACTCGCCCTGGGTCATATAAGCCAGATATGGCAGTGTCCAGTCTGGTATGATATGGAGAGCCGCCACCAGTCGTGCCTCCGGGTCAGGGATAGCCAAGTCTTCCTCCGTAGGCAACTTAACAGAAGGGCTATACAGGACGTCCAGGAAAGTGTTAGGCGGCACCGGTTTTCGCTGAGAGCCCAGCCGACTTAAAGCATCCGCCGCCTCGTTCTTCCTGCGATCAATGTGTTCCACTTGGTAACCTTGAAAATGCCCAGCAACGGCATCAACCTCGCGGCGATAAGCCGCCATGAGAGGGTCCTTGGAGTCCCACTTTCCTGAGACTTGTTGAGCCACCAAGTCTGAGTCGCCGAAGCACCATACCCGGCTTAAGCTCATCTCCTTAGCCATCCGAAGACCATGGAGCAACGCCTCGTACTCAGCCGCGTTGTTAGTGCAAGGAAACAACAACTGTAGCACATAATGGAACTTGTCACCTTTAGGGGAACCAACACGACTCCAGCCCCCGAGCCCTCCAGCTACCTGGACCCATCAAAGTGGATAGTCCAATACGTGTTATCCGGCTTCTGCTCGGGGACTTGTGACTCTGTCCAATCATTGATGAAGTCCACCAGGGCCTGAGATTTAACAGCAGTGTGTGGCACATACTTGAGACCATGAGGTCCAAGCTCTATAGCCCACTTAGCTACTCTCCCTGTGGCCTCCCTGTTTTGAATGATATCACCAAGAGGGGCAGAACTGACCACAGTGATGGGATGACCCTGAAAATAATGCTTAAGTTTCCGGCTTGCCATGAACACACCATAAACAAGCTTCTGCCAATGCGGATATCGCTGCTTGGACTCAATGAGCACTTCGCTGACATAATAAACCGGCCGCTGAACCGGATGCTCCTTGCCCTCCTCCTTGCGCTCCACCACCATAGCCACACTGACGGCTCGTGTGTTTGCCGCCACGTACAGTAATAAGGGCTCTTTATGAACCGGAGCTGCAAGGACTGGGGGCTCTGCCAGCTGCTTATTCAAATCCTCAAAAGCGGTATTAGCTGCATCATTCCAGACGAAGTTATCAGTTTTCTTCATCAACTGGTATAATGGCATGGCCTTCTCACCCAAACGGCTTATAAACCGGCTTAAAGCAGCGATGCGACCCGCCAAGCGCTGAACGTCATTTATACACGCCGGCTTAGCCAGGGAGGTGATGGCCTTGATCTTCTCCGGGTTGGCTTCAATGCCTCTGTCAGAAACCAAAAAACCCAAGAGTTTGCCTGCAGGGACACCAAAGACACACTTGGCTGGGTTAAGCATCATCTTGTAGACCCGGAGATTATCAAAGGTTTCCCTTAAATCATCTATCAGGGTTTCCTCCTTTATGGACTTAACCACAATGTCGTCCACATAAGCATGAACATTACGCCCAATCTGTTTATGAAGACAGTTCTGCACGCAACGCTGATAAGTCGCCTGTGCACACTTGAGTCCAAAGGGCATAGACACATAGCAGAAGGCTCCAAAGGGAGTGATGAACGCCGTCTTCTCCTGGTCCTTAACAGCCATTTTAATCTGATGATATCCAGAATAAGCGTCCAAGAAACTTAAGCGCGCACAACCCACCGTAGCATCAATAATTTGATCAATACGGGGAAGGGCAAAAGGATCAGCCGGACACGCCTTGTTTAAGTCCGTGTAGTCCACACACATCCGCCAAGTGTCGTTCTTCTTGAGTACGAGAACCGGGTTAGCTAACCATTCTGGGTGGAAGACTTCAACAATAAACCCGGCCGCCAAGAGCCGGGCCACTTCTTCACCAATAGCTTTCCGCCTCTCTTCATTGAACCGCCGAAGGAACTGCCTGACCGGCTTACATTTCGGATCAACATTGAGAGTGTGCTCAGCGAGTTCTCTAGGTACACCTGGCATGTCAGAAGGTTTCCATGCGAAGATGTCCCTATTCTCACGGATGAACTCGATGAGCGCGCTTTCCAATTTTGGATCCAGATTGGCACTGATGCTAAACTGCTGAGATGAATCCCCTGGAACAAAGTCAACAAGCTTAGTTTCATCAGCCGATTTAAATTTCATCGCCGGCTCATTCTCCGTAGTCGGCTTTTTCAGAGAGGTCATATCTGTTGGGTCAACATTGTCTTTGTAAAACTTCAACTCCTCTGTGGCACAAACAGATTCTGCATAAGCCGCATCGCCTTCCTCACACTCCAGAGCCACTTTCCGGCTGCCGTGAACCGTAATGGTCCCATTGTGGCCCGGCATCTTGAGCTGCAAGTACACATAACACGGTCGTGCCATGAACTTGGCGTAAGCCGGCCGTCCAAATATAGCATGGTATGGACTTCTTATCTTGACCACCTCAAAGGTCAATTTCTCCACCCTGTAGTTGTTCTCATCACCAAAGGCCACTTCCAATTCGATCTTGCCGACTGGATAAGCCGACTTACCAGGTACCACACCATGGAAGATAGTGTTTGACTGGCTGAGGTTCTTATCAACCAACCCCATACGGCGAAAAGTCTCATAATAGAGGATGTTGATGCTGCTGCCTCCATCCATGAGCACCTTTGTGAACTTATATCCTCCCACTTGAGGAGCCACCACTAAGGCCAAGTGGCCCGGGTTATCCACCCGGGGAGGGTGATCCTCCCTACTCCACACTATAGGCTGCTCAGACCACCGCAAGTAGCGTGGGACCGCCGGCTCAACAGCATTCACAGCCCTCTTATGAAGCTTCTGATCTCGCTTACACAGGCTGGTGGTAAACACATGATACTGCCCACCGCTAAGCAGCTTTGGATTGGTCTGATAACCCCCTGCTGCTGTTGATGACCCTGGCCAGACTGCTGATTAAAGCCCCCTTGACCGTTCTGAGGATTAGAATTTGAGCCGCCGCCCGGGCCATGAAAGCCGCCGGCGCCTGAGCCGCCGCCCGGGCCATTGTAATTCTTAAAGGCCTTCATGATTGCACAATCCTTCCATAGATGAGTCGCTGGCTTCTCTCTAGAGCCGTGCCTCGGACAAGGCTCATTCAACAGCTGCTCCAGTGTCGGTCCTGACCCGCCGCCTCGGGGAGGGGGCCTCCCCTTGCGTCGCTGGTTATTGCCTTGTGCGCTGGCGTTGGCTACAAACTCTAGGCTGCCATCTGCCTTGTGCTTGCCTCCTCCTTGGTTCCCCGGGTTATGCTGAGGACCCTTGCCATTGCCATTCTTCTTTCCCTTCCCTGTCCTTTCATCATCTGAAGGGGGATCCTTGGTACCATCAGAATCGGCGTACTTGACAAGAGCTGCCATTAGTGTACCCATATCACTGCAGTCGTGCTTAAGCCGCCCGAGTTTCATCTTCAGGGGCACAAAACGACAATTCTGCTCCAGCATTAAAACCGCTGAGCCGGCATCCATCTTGTCTGACGAGTGTATGATCTCCTTAACCCGGCGAACCCAATGTGTCGTAGACTCACCCTCCTGCTGCTTACAGTTAGTCAAATCCACAATTGACATAGACTGCCTACAGGTATCTTTGAAGTTTTGGATGAACCGGGCTTTCAGCTCAGCCCAAGACCCAATGGAATTCGGTGGTAGCCCTTTCAACCAAGTGCGGGCAGTCCCATCTAACATCATGGTGAAATACTTAGCCATGGCCGCCTCACTGACCTCCAGTAGCTCCATAGCCATCTCATAACTCTCGATCCAGGCTGCGGGTTGTAAGTCAGCTGTGTAATTAGGCACCTTCCTAGGGCCCTTGAAGTCCTTAGGTAGACGTTCATTACGGATAGCTGGCACTAAACAAGGAACACCCCCGGTCCTGGTAGGGATACCCACGTCGACGGAAGTCGTCGGATAAGCCGGGGGGTCTGATAAGCCGTCAATTGAGGCACTTGCTCCGCCTCTTGCCGCGCTCTGTCCTGGTCTGCTGCGTGAAAGGCTCCATTATGAGCCAGGCCGTGGCCAGGGGGCGGGTCATGGCGTCGGACGTTACTTGAGCCGGTTGCTGAGACCATGTGCCGGCTGTAACTCGGGCTCTGGCCTGGGCGAGGGGTCGAGTGGATCCTGTCCCGGCTGTAGGAGTACGCCTCTTGCTGCGCCAGTGCTGTCTGAAGGAGTTCCCTGACCTGGCGGGTTTCAATAGCCGTCGGAGAGTCGCCGTCAACTGGGAGAGCCGCCAGTCGTGCTGCCGCAGCGACCATGTTCTCCAGCGGGTTATTATAATGACACGGGGGTATTGGCACATACTGAGGCGGGGCAGGGGGCACCTGGGGAGGCCCCATCACTCGTGGCTGAATAAGGGGTCCAGACCCGGGCGCTATGACCCCTGGCGGGTTACTAGACCCTGCACCTGGCGTGTTGAAGAGGTTGCGTGGATCGTAAACTGGAGGGAGTCGAGATTGGGTCTTTTGATGCCTCCTTCTCATGACCTCATTGGCCGCGTTCTGATCCATCGTGAGTTGGAAGGACTGCGCCTGGATCAGCTGAGTTTGGGCATCGAGAGCCGCCCGCTCCGCAGCCAGCCTGATCCCTTCCGCTGCAAGATCCTCTTTAGCTTTCACTAGATCCAATTTTAACTGTGCCACCTCCGCATCGTGCTGAGCTTGATCTGCCGGGTCAACCGTGGCGGTTAACAGGGCCGTCATCTTGTCCGTGAGATCCATCAGCACCTGAGCCGGAGAAGGCACCGGGTTTCCCGCTCCAGCAGCGGGGTTCTGAACAGGCTGCGCACCGGTCATAAAGACCCCAACCTGACTCGGCGGCTCAAACGGGTCCGGAATACTGTCACCATCGGAATAACCCATGAGCCTGCCATCTTGAAGTTGATACAACGAGTTTGACTCATCGGTGGCCGACTCACCGTCAGAGCCAGCGGCCGTCTCATCACCAGATCCAGATCGATCAGAGAGTCCTCCGTGGATACACCCCACAAAAGCATGCCTTAAGGCAGGCCGGGCCCGGGCGGGTCTCGCACGCTGGGCCGTCTCGATGAGATCGGCGCAGTGATCCGGCTCAGGGCTCGGCTCACCAATCTTGCCGATGAAAACATGAATTCCGCCGAAGGGGACCCGGTACCCGTACTCAATTGAGCCGGCGTCGGGGCCCCAGTTTGCATCGTCGATGTAGAGCTTGCCGCGACGACTCTTGGTCATCCGGCCCACAGCGTATCCCTTGAGCCCTTCGAAGCTGCCCTTCAAGAACTCAAATCCACCGTGCGCTGGCCCCACGGTGGGCGCCAACTGTCGTGGAATTGTCACGGCAGATGTCCTCGAGCTAGGACTTAGTCATGGAGCCATCGCAGCTAGGAAGCTTGAAGGGGTTAATGCGGGACAAGGAACACGAGGGTTTATACTGGTTCGGCCCCTTACGGTGAAGGTAAAAGCCTACGTCCAGTTTGAGGTGATATTGACTAGGGTTACGATCAGCAGGGAGCTAAACTGCTATGCCCGGCTCTCGATGAGATTGTTCTTGTCCCTAAACCGCTACCGGGTCGTCCCTTTATATAGGGAGGCTGACGCCCAGCAGCTCTCAGAGTCCCGGCCGGCTCATAAGAGTGTCCGGCTCGGACTCTCAACTATTCTTGCCTTACACTACAAGCTCTACCATAATAATGATTGCAACTACGGGCCTTAAGCCATATCCGGGTCTTAAGCCCATCCTTGGCCCACCGTCTTCAAGAGAGGCGCCGGGCTTCTGGTAATGACCATACGAGTAACCCGGCCCCTCCTGGCGGGTGACTCTAAGGTCCATATCCTTCGTTGACCGTGAGAACAAGATATGTGCAGCTCCTATCGGGATTTGTCGGCGCATCGGGCGGCTTTGCTGGTCTTGTTTTACCATTGTCGAAATGTCTTGTAAACCGGGATTCCGAGACTGATTGGGTCTTTCCGGGAGAAGTTTTATCCTTCGTTGACCGTGAGAGCTTATGATGGGCTAAGTTGGGACACCCCTGCAGGGTATTATCTTTCGAAAGCCGTGCCCGCGGTTATGAGGCAGATGGGAATTTGTTAATGTCCGGTTGTAGAGAACTTGTCACTTGACCCAATTAAAATACATCAACTGCATGTGTAGCTGTGATGGTCTCTTCTCGGCGGAGTCCGGGAAGTGAACACGGTCTGAGTTATGTATGACATAAGTAGGAGTTCAGGATCACTTCTTGGTCATTGCTAGATGACGACCGTTCCGTTGCTTCTCTTCTCGCTCTCTTTTGCGTATGTTAGCCACCATATATGCTTATTGCCGCTGCAGCTCCACCTCATTACACCATCCTTTCCTATAAGCTTAAATAGTCTTGATCTCGCGGGTGTGAGATTGCTGAGTCCTCGTGACTCACAGATTCTACCAAAACAGTTGCAGGTGCCGACGATGCCAGTGCAGAAGATGGGGTCGATCTCAAGTGGGAGTTCGATGAGGAACGTGGTCATTACTATGTGTCTTTTCCTGATGATCAGTAGTGGAGCCCAGTTGGGACGATCGGGGATCTAGCATTTGGGGTTATCTTATTTTCATTTGGATCTTGACCGTAGTCGGTCTATGTTTGTATTTTGGATGATGTATGAATTATATTTATGTATTGTGTGATGTGGCGATTGTAAGCCAACTCTTTATCCCATTCTTGTTCATTACATGGGATTGTGTGAAGATGACCCTTATTGTGACAAAACCACTATGCGGTTATGCCTCTAAGTCGTGCCTCGACACGTGGGAGATATAGCCGCATCGTGGGCGTTACATACTACTCAGCAGCAGTACCGCTGGAGTGGTAGCCTGTTCTGACAATGTTCAAATCATAAAGGAAAGACGAGCTCAAATGCCGAAAAAGAAATGAGGGTGCAAAGAAAAAGTGTACGTGCTGATTCCACCCAAACCTTTCCGAAGCGGACCCCCTCTTAATAGTACAGTGTTCCTACTACTCAAATCCACAGAAAAAGAAATGCAAGAAAACATCATCTTTATAAATCTCCAGAGGGGTCCAAATCGTCTTCTGCAATAAGGTAGATTATCTGAAATGCTCAATACACATGATTAGTCTGCATAAGCATTGTCATCAATCACCAAAAGCACTAAGGGAGAAATATGCCCTAACACCTATGTTTCCAAAGGAGGCGTCACCTTAGAACACTATTATCTCTAGTCTCGATGGTTGGTTCGGCAGGTGGCGGTGTTCATGGTTGATAGAGATTTAGGGGCTATTTGTGACTATGGTTGCCACATGTTGCCACACCTAAGGTTAGGCAACTTTGATCAACTTAGGAGGGTGTTTGGTTCAAGCCTTACCTTAGGCAATATACTTTTTGCCACACTAGGGCCCCACATGATATGCAATCAAAAAGTGTGGCAAGATTCTTTTAAGCTTGCCAACTTATGGCTTTCATTTTAAAGAACTAACCTTAGGCAAGTGTGGCAAGAAATGTGTGGCAAAATATGGCACTCCTAGGCCTAGAACCAAACAGCCCCTTAGTGACTAAATGGCTAAATGCATGACGATATTTGTTCGGTTGAATGTAATATCCTCATTAGCACATCTCCAACACAGACCCGTAAAACGTCTGCATACGTCCACACGTAGTTGTCTGGATGTAGTTTGTCATCCAAGTGGTCCCTCATTCGTCCGTGAACTGGTCTGGACATCTATTTTCCTGCAAATTAGACACAAACTAAGAGGGACTTTGCAGGTGTCCGGATTGCTGACACGTACGCGTCTGCCACCCCAGACCCACCCAAAAATCTCTCACGCACTCTCTCTTGCACAAAGTGATTGCCGCACATTCATGTTGGTATGTGCCGCTCGAGAGCGCCAGCGCCGCATTCATGTCGGCCGAGAGCGGATGCGGCCCCACACTGAAGCTGGCATTTACGCGGTGCCCCGGTCGGGAGCGTCGTTTGCGCCCCATCCCGGTCTTCATGCATGTTCAATGCCGGTGTGATGTGACTGGACAGCGCGGTACAGCTATCTACCGCATTCAAACTGGTTGCCCGTCCGTCCGCCTGTCAGCATTAAATTGGCGTGACGGTCGAGAAACCAACTCCGGCGCTTGCATTGACAGTTTGACACACCTCACTGCTTGGCCTGACCGGCACCCTCTAAATGCGGCCTCGCCCACACCATCCGCATCACAAACACGTCTGGTTCCAATCCTCCTCCTTCCACCACCTCCTCCATGACCGTGAACTCTAGGGCGATGTGGAAGAGCCTCTCGACGGACCAAAAGCATGAGGTGGCAGGCTTTGCGGTCAGTTGCCAGGGTCGTTGTGCATGGTGAATAGAGGTAGGCCTGTCGGCAAGCTCGCCAAAGGTGAGAGACGACAACCCGACGATGGAGGACACCTCGGACGACGAGCTAGAGCCCCTTCCTGCGCATGTCCATGCTGGATTGACCATAGAGCTGGTGCAAGCGCACTTCGATGCTGTCATGGCGGAGGAGCGGACGGCGCCACGGCCGGTGACGGCGTTTGGGTAGGCGCATGAGGAGCAGCAGTACAATCTCTCCCTCCGCGTGCATCACTCGCTGGCGGTCGGCCAAATCTATGGTGAGTTCACAAGCACGAAAGCCATGAAGGTCATGGTCGTTGAGAACCTGAACTTCGTTGAGGAGCAGCGTGCGCTCTACCAGGCCGCTCGCGCAGCGCTGTCAGACGCACATGCGGTGCTCAAGGACGGAAACACCGGCTTGCCCACATCGGTCATCGACTTGGCCTCTACAAGAGGCGACGAGGTCGCGGGCTCCGACGAAGAGTAGGACGTGGGAGACAATTGCGCCTTGTGCCTCATGTGGGCCTCGTCGGCGGGGTTCACAGCCACCGGAGATGGACACGGAAGGAAATAACAATGACGTGAAGGACGGCGCCGATGAAGATTTATACTATGTTGGATCCGAAAGCTTTTTAATGAAAATATGTCAAAATATAATGAATGTTTAAATGAAAATCATCCGGTTTATCCGTTTATATAAAAGTCGTCTAGTTTGCTCAAATCTCATTCGAAATGTATACAAACGGGATTGGATAGCCGGCTTCTGTATCATTGTCCGCGGATAAATACAGTGTCCGCTTTATGGAGCAGGGTTGGAGATGCCCTTGGCTTTCACCATTGTGTTTATTTCCACCTTCTGGAGCATCATTAATTTCACGGCGGGCTGTGTCCAGGTTACATGTAATAAGCACCAAAATACAGACCGAACTGCGTTCAAAATTACCCTTGTTTCTATCAAGTCGACGAATTTGCTTCCTAATTTCTAACGTAACATGGTAATATGGACCAGAGTTCTGCACGGGCACGACACGATCGATAGGCACACGATCCCATCAAAACAGGTGCCCGCCGTAGGAACCCCCGAATGAGATCATGGCCGGCGCATGCTCAAACCGCGGCACCGACATCCCCTGTTCTAGCCTCGCGTCTCGCCTTGCTGAAACCTTAGTCACCTGCATATGAAAGAAATTGACCGACATCATCACAAGTTTATTCTGTACCGTCGCGTTAACTGCATGTATGCATAATATCTAGGCTAAGTACCTTGCGATCACCGGCGGCCCGGAAGTGGACCTTGTGCGGCGTCTGCTGCTGGCCGCCGAGAAGCAGTGCCAGGCCGGTGGCCGCCGCCGCCAGCCCCACGGAGCAGATCACGCCGACCGCGTGCTGCTGCCACCCGTGGCCGTGATCGCCTTCCCACTCCTTGCACTCTGGCTCCTGATCTGCAACAACCACCTCCCCGTCCTCGTCAGCATCCGACGCCTTCTCCGACAGGCCGTCGACCGCTTCCTCCTCGTCGGCAACTGAGTCCTCGCTCTCAGAGTCAGAGCCGGACGGCGCCGGCGGCTCCGTCGTGGCGCACTGCAGTGCGGCGTTGGGCGTGGGCTCGGAGGCGAAGTGGTTCACGTCGATCGTCTTCTCGTCGTTGCCGGCGAAGAAGCGCGCATCGCTCTCGTGGGCATCGTCGTCCTCGTCGAGTTGGTACGACCAGAGGTCCGCGGCGTGCGGGACCAGCACGAACTCGTCCATCTCCTGCATCTCTCGGGCGGGCGAATCCATCTCGGCCGGCTGCATGCAGACACCACGATCGGCGACGAGGCGATGATCTCACGAGGCTTTTCTTACGGCGCAAGGGAAGGTGTATATATAGGTTGCGTGCGCCGTCGACTCCTCAGGGAAAGCGTGCAGAAGGAGATGAGATTCTACGGATGGATTTGGAAATTTTGGAGACGTCCGGGCTGGTCGGATAAGGACTCCGTTTGTTCGGTCGTGTTGGGTCCAAACACACAGTTCCAAATTATTGCAAATGAGAAAGAAAAAAAAGGAAATGCGAAACAGAAAGGCTGAGCAACTCAATTTCGTCCATGAGCCCATCCAGCTCATGGTTGCATGCAAGAGGCCTGGAAGGCTTGAAAGTCAGGACGAATTATGCCTTCCCTTGTGGCAAATCCTATTTGGCGCTCCAGGCGTCCGTTAATGTGTATTTTGCAAACGGGCGCGCCCGCGCTGGGCCGGCCCACATAGGAATTTTTTCTTCTGTGTTTTCAATCCGCCAAAAATTATTGCGCTCGCGGAGATTCGAAGCAGAAACCTTTCTCTTTACATACTGGTGCAACCAGCACACCAATCAATCGCATGTGGTTAAGTAGAACCTTTCTTTACCCTTATTCTTTCCGTTCCGTTTCTTCTTGTTTTTTTTTCATTTTATTTCGTTTTGCTTTTTCCTTTTTCTTTTCCATTTTTCTTTTTTCTTCTTCCTGGGACAATAAATTATCTTGCACATACATGAACTTTTTCATCAAATCGATGAACTTATTTTGAAATTAGATGAACTTTTTCAAATTCAATGAACTTTTTTTCAAATTCATGAACTATTTTTTAAAAATATTTTTGTAGTTTTTAAAATCCATTAACTTTTTTTTCATTTTTTTTATGAACTGTTTTCAAATCGGTGAACTTTTTTTCAGATGCGCTGAACTTTTTTCAAAATCGATGAACTTTTTCTAATTATGATGAACTTTTATAAAATTTGATGAACTTTTATCGAATTCGATGAACTTTTCTCAGATTCAATGAACTTTTTCAAATTATGATGAACTTTTTTTTTGATTCGATGAACTTTCTTCAAATTCAATGAACTTTTTTCCAAATTCGATGAACTTTTTTCCAAATTCGATGAACTTTTACCAAATTTGATGAACTTTTTTTCAATGTCAATGATTTATTTTCAATTATTTTGAACTTCTTTCAAATCCGATGAAGTTCTTTTCGAATTTGTGATTTTTGTCAAAAAATCATCAAATTTGAAAAAAAATCATCGACAAATGAAAAAAGTTCATCGATTTGAAAAGAGTTCACGAATATGAAAAAAAAATCATCAAGTAAGGAAGAATAAAAAATCAGAAAACTAAAAATGAAATAAAGGAAAAAGGAAACAAGGTAAAGGAAGGAAAGAAGGGAAAGAAGGTAAAGGAAAGAAGGGAAAGGAAGGAAAGAAGGGCATGGAAAGAAGGGAAAGGAAGGAAAGAAGGGAAAGAAGTTAAGGAAAGAAGAAAGAATATAAAAAGGCAACAAAGTTGTAGTTCAAACCCGCTCAAGGGGCCGAGCGGTTAGCTCAAGGTAGCACAAAACATGAGGTCGCATGTTCGATACATTCGCTGGCGGTAGCTTTTTTTCCCTTAATTCCCTTTTGCGCGCGCGCCCGTATTGGGCCGACCCAAGAGCACAGCTGCGTGGGCGCCAAAACTCCTAGTTGGCGCTGAAGGCGCTGACTAGGAGCTCCCTTCCCTTGTGGGATCCTATCTGCCACATTCTGCGGCAGAATGTCGGGGCCTCGTACAGAGCAGTCCTCCGACTGGGCCAGTCCACGCGGAAGCTGCGAGCGGTGTAAAAAACAAAAAGTAGGATTTGAGCTCACGATCGCGCCATCGAAGACATAGGTAGCTAGCCACCACGGCTAGTTAAAGTTCATGTTGAATAAGCGACGCGAATAATTTAGAACTAGCAACAACTGCAGATTGGATTATTTTTCCTTTTTATAATCACTTCTTGAAAATTCTGAATAGTGTTTTTCAAAATTCTGAATGTTTTTGATAAACACACATAAGTTTCGAAAACTTGTGGACAATTTTCGAATTTGAAACCAAATTTTAAAACAAGGAACATTTTTAGAACTTGTAATTTTTTTAACAAATGAAAAAAATTCCAGCCAATTTTGATAAACACGAACATGTTTTCTTTAAAATGTGAACAATTTTTGAATTTGTGAACAAAATTTAAAAACAGGAACATTCTTTAAATTTTTGAATAAATCTTAAATACTTAAACATTTTTTAAAATTCTGAACAATTTTGAGAAATCACAAATAAGCTTTGAAAAAAGTGAATAATTTGTGAATTTATGTACAAATTTTGGAAAACATGAACTTTTCTTGTATTCGCCAAGAAAACTTGAAAAACAGTACATTTTTGAAAATTTCAAACATTTTTTGCGAATCATGAACTAGTTTTCAAAAAAGTGAACACTTTTTGAATTGTGAACAAATTTTGAGAATGGGCACATTTTTTAAATTTGTAAACAAATTTTGAAATTTCAAACATTTCTGAAAATTTCAAACATTTTCTGTGAATCTCAAACAAAATAATCCCTTAATTCCCTTTTGCGCACGCGCCCGTATTGGGCCGGCCCAAGAGCGCAGCTGCGTAGGCGCCAAAACTCCTAGTTGGCGCTGAAGGCGCTGACTAGGAGCTCCCTTCCCTTGTGGGATCTCCTATCTGCCACATTCTGTGGCAGAATGTCGGGGCCTCGTACAGAGCAGTCCTCCGACTGGGCCAGTCCACGCGGAAGCTGCGAGCGGTGTAAAAAACAAAAAGTAGGATTTGAGCTCACGATCGCGCCATCGAAGACACAGGTAGGTAGCCACCGCGGCTAGTTAAAGTTCATGTTGAATAAGCGCGAATAATTTAGAACTAGCTACAACTGCAGATTGGATTATTTTTCCGTTTTATAATCACTTCTTGAAAATTCTGAATACTATTTTTCAAAATTCTGAATGTTTTTGATAAACACACATAAGTTTCAAAAACTTGTGGACAATTTTCGAATGAAACCAAATTTAAAACAGGGAACATTTTTAGAACTTGTAATTTTTTTAACAAATGGAAAAAATTCCAGCCAATTTTGATAAACACGAACATGTTTTTTAAAAATGTGAACAATTTTTGGATTTGTGAACAAAATTTAAAACAGGAACATTCTTTAAATTTGTGAATAAATCTTAAATACTTAAACAATTTCTAAAATTCTGAACAATTTTGAGCAATCACAAACAAGTTTTGAAAAAAAAGTGAATAATTTGTGAATTTGTGTACAAATTTTGGAAAACATGAACTTTTCTTGTATTTGCCAAGAAAACTTGAAAAACAGAACTTTTTGAAAATTTCAAACATTTTTCGCGAATCATGAACTAGTTTTCAAAAAAGTGAACACTTTTTGAATTGTGAACAAATTTTTAGAATGGGCACATTTTTTAAATTTGTAAACCAATTTTGAAATTGGAAACATTTCTGAAAATTTCAAACTTTTTCTGTGAATCTCAAACAAAATAATCAGAAATCGCAATTTATTTTAAAATTTCAAATATTTTTCGAAATTGTGAACATAATTTGTAAATACGAACAACTTTTTAATTCCGAATAATATTTGAAATTTTCAAAACATTTTTTGAAAAAAGTAAAAATAAACTTGAAAACAGAAAAAAGGAAATGAAACGGAACAGAAGATAAAAGAAACAAGAAATGTAGAAAAACTAAAATCACGACAAAAACACTCCAAACCGGAACGAATGAACTCGTCAAATGGATTGGCCCCGCTAGTGCGCCTTCCTGTGTGATGCAGCGAGAATTTGCTAGAACATGCAGGAAATAGGGATTTCCCTCCCTTCTCACTCATTTTCTGTTTTTTTTTCTTTTTTGTGTTCTCTTCTATTTGTTGTGTTCAGTCTGTCAAGAGTCAAGACAGTACATGTGTAATATCCCAAATTTTTAATTTGGAATGTTATATATAGATCATCATATGCATATCATATTTTTAATTTCATTTTAGGTGTGATCATAAAAATCCTAAGCAACTCAAGGACCCACGGAGAGAGTTGGGGATTTTATTATTTTCATATTTGAATTTTCTCAAATATTGAAAAAAGGATCATTTTGGTTTTAATTATTTTTCTCTCCAAAAATATTTCAAATTAAAATATATGACAGAAGATACATGACTTCTCGAAAATAAACGTAATATTGAAGGAAAATATTAAAATCAAATAAATAAATTTTATTTGGATTTTATTGCTATTTATTTGAATTAGAAAACATATGCATTTTTCAAAACTGTATTTTTAGGCCAAGAAAATGTTCACTTTGTTCTAAATATCCGCCGGCGCGGCCCCTCCAGCACGCCACCCCCCCTCGGGCCTTTAAAAGGCCGAGCCGCCGCCGCCTCGCCCCCGACACCAACTCGCCACCCGCCGCCGCCGCGCCCGCCGCCCGAGCCACCGCCGCCCGCGCCGCCCGACGCCGCTGCTGCTTGCGTCGCGCCCCGCGCCGCGCCGCCGTCGCTCCGCCGCGCCGTCGCCGCCCCGCTGCCTCGCCGGAGCCACCGCACGCCGTCGGAACCGCCGCCGATCCGATCCGATCCGCCACCGGTTTTTTTGGTTTTTAGGTAAAAGCCGCTGGTTTTTTTAAAAACCCTAGGTTCGGTTTTTTATTTAGATCGGTTCGGTTTTTTCTGTTTAGTTCGTTTGTGAACGTTCGTCCGTTCGTTCATTTTAACGAACGAATTCGCCCGTTCGTTCATTTTAACGAACGAATTCGCCCGTTCGTCTCTATTAGCGGACGTTCGTCCGATAGATTTTTCTTTTTCTGTCTATTTTCGGCCAGGGACCTATCCGTGATTATTTTTATCGTAGATTAGCCCCTGATCTTCAATCCCTCGCCGTTTCTTAACCGTTTGTCCAAATCCAGTGAAATCAATGCCAAAATCTACGTCTCGAGCCCCTCTTTCTGTTTAATCAACTTGAACAAAGTTTTGACAATTTAAAATTTGGTTTCAAGCAGATTTGATTTCGAAGTTTTTTTTACCGTAGTTTTAGTTCCATAGCTCCGATTCGATTGATTCTTTTTGCAGATCGAATCTCTTCAGTTGAACTTTCAAATTTGATCTTCTTATTTGAGTTTTACCGTGCAACTTTGCTTGAGTGCTTATGTATGCTATTGTTTGTTTGCGATAGAATTCCCGGAGTGCGAAGCGTGCTACTACGAGTCTCTAGGGTTTGCGGATCGTCAGCAAGGCAAGTAACACATTGATCATACCCTTTTCATACCCAGTTTTATGCATTAGTTTCAACCCTCAAACATTGCATGAGTAGGGTCTCTTAACATGTGGGTTTTGGGAAGTAGATGATGAGGTAGAACCTATTGCCCTGTTATTATCAAACCCTTGGGAGTTACTTCTATGCTATGCTTGTATTGCCATGCTATGCTCATAGACGTGGATTGGGGTTGAGTGTATCCATGACAGATGTGAGATTGTTAATTAATGGTTAACTTAAGGTGGCTACTTAAATATACATCTGGGTGGATTGGTTGCGGGCACCTGGAGAATCCAGTGCTGTCCTAGGATATCCCGGAGTACCCGTGTGATCATCATAAGATTATTCATGCTAGAAACTTCCGTGTGCAGCCACAAGCTATTATGGGCTCTAGCATAGTTGAGTATGTTGCATGACCTCTTTCAGTGGTGGGCTAGCAGATGTAGGGGAAAGTAGGTGTAACTGTCCACCCAGAGTAAAGAGTTAATGTTTCTGAAAGACTGTGTCTCGGTCATCCGTTTCTCAAACACCATGTAGTGCGAGAAATCCAACGGAGGAGATCGAGTCTTGTGGGGAAAAGTGTGCAAACCTCTGTAGAGTGTACAAACTAATCATGGTTAGTCGTGTCCCCGGTTATGGACATCTTTAGTATCTAGTTCTTGGATTATCATGTTGATCTCATCACTCTAAATTAATTTGTTGGGTTATTAATACTGCTTAATTGGGATTGAGTTGGAGGAACCTTCTCAGTGTTTAACAACTACCATGATAGTTAAACCAAATATATTCTTTTGTTGTAGGGAAAATTGGCTTTTCGCAAAACATTATAACCATAGAGCCTCCACTAGCCATATATGCATGTAGTGATAGCATTTATCTTGTTCACTGCTCTACTGTGTTATATTGCCAGCATATTCCATGTGCTGACCCATTTCGGACTGCAACGTATCATGTTGCAGACTTTTCAGACGAAGAGTAAGGTGCGCTAGGTCGTTGTCGTGCACTCAGCTATGCCGTTGGAGTGATGGACTCACTTTATCTACCAAGGCTTCCGCTGTTATCTTATTTAGATGGCCTTAAGCCATATTTATTGTAATAAGTTCTCTCTTGAGACTATCGATGTAATAAGTGTGTGATTGCTACTCTGTTATAAATTCATTCGAGTATTGTGTCTGTCAGCATTACCGATCCAGGGATGACACTTATGCACAGAGATTTGACCGTCTGAGGTCGGATCGCTACAGGATGGTATCAGAGCACACGCTGAATGTAGGACACGACCACTAAGATGAGCCATAGGTCACTCTTCTCTACTCATTTCTGACTCCTCTCCATTTTCTACTCTATAGGATGGCGGACTCAAGGAACAAGTTTGCACAACCGGATGAGGACACACCCTTTGGACGACACTTGAAGGAAGTCGCTAGGTACCTGATCATCGGAATACCAAGCTTCACCGGGACCTACACCGCCACTTTACCAGAAGAGGAGCGTTGGACGATTCGAGTTCAAGTTCCAGGAAGGACATTCACGCCAGTTACTGAACCCATAGAGTTTTCCTTTGATGCACCAACCTGGAGTTGGTGCATGGCAGCCCACATCGCCATGGGACACATCGGCGAAGTTTACCACAAGGATCTTAAGGACACCATCTACCAGATATGCGGGCGCCGAGATGAGCAATGTGAGATGATCAGCACCAGGAGGGACAGGTCCATTGCAGCTTTCATCCAGGAGTTAAACCAGCACATTCGTCGCCAGGAGAACTAGATGTGCGCAAGCATGATAAATTTGAATAAGGTAATGACCAGGAACATGGAGCTAGAAGATGAACTCAAGTCTACATGCGACAGATATGAGGAGGAAATCGCAATACTAATGGAGAAGAATGACAACCTGACAAGGAAGCTAGGAGTATTCATGGGAGACCCCGTGCCAGGAGGAGATGACGACCATCCCGAGGACTACATCATCATCGACGACACCGACTCCGACCCCGACGATAGTGATGATGATTATGAAGACGGAGCTGGAGCAGATATTATGGAGTCTTCCACCGGTCAAAATTTCTAGATGACCACCATATGATTAGTAGTATTCCCCCATGTATATAGTAGTAGTCCGAGCACTTTTGTAACGATAGTTCTAGACCGATTGTATGCCCTTGCTTGAATTGATTTGGTGTGATATGAATGTGTTTGTCTCATGTGCATATGGGTAGTGCTTTCTCACTAGACCTCATTCTATTCTAATCTCTCCCCTCTAAACCCATCAGATGCCTCCGAGACGTGACACCGGATTTGTCTTCCCACCGGAGATCACTCAGTTGATTCAACAGCAGAACTCCTTGATACAACAACTAGTCCAGAACCAAGGCAACAACAACAACAACAACAACAATAACAACAACAACAACACACCGCCACCACCTCCAGTTGACAACTTAGCCCGTTTTCTGAGGTTGCAGCCGCCGGTGTTTTCCAGTAGCACCGAGCCAATAGTTGGTGATGACTGGCTACGCAGGATTGGAAGGGAGTTGACCACCACAGGTTGCACAGATGCTGAGAAGGTGCGTTTTGCTGCACACCAATTGGATGGACCCGCAGCCTCATGGTGGGAGAATTACACAGCCACCTTCCCTATAGCCAATATCACTTGGGATCAGTTACAACAAGCATTCCGCACTGCACATGTCTTAACTGAAGCTATGAACATGAAGAAGCGTGAGTTTCGCAACTTGCGCCAGGGAAACCGTACTGTGGGGCAGTACGTGGATGAGTTCATTAAGTTAGCTCGCTATGCCGCGGATGATGTGGCCATCGATGCTGCGAAGCAGGAGAAGTTTATGGAAGGGTTGAACGATGAGATGAGTATGCAGTTGATGGTGGCAACATTTGCAAACTACCAGGAGCTGGTAGACACGGCTCTTATGATTGAAGGGAAGTAGCAGCAAATTGAGAGCCGCAAAAGGAAGTATGGACAAGGGAAGTATAATTCAGGAGCTCAGCAGAAGCCCCGTTTTACCCCAAACTCAGGAGGATATACCCATAACCATGGAGGCCATACCCACAATGGAGGAAGTTCACATAACCACAGTGGCCCCAAGAATGGAAACGGAAATGGAGCAGGCAGCAATCAGAACCGCTCTAACCCAGCCACACCCGCCAAGAAGCATCTAAGTCACATTACTTGTTTCAAGTGCGGGAAGACTGGACACTACGCCACCGAGTGTTCTGAAGCAAAGAATGGTAACGACAATGGAAGCTCTGGGAAGAAGCCCCACCCTTTCAACAGGGGACAAGTGAACCACGTGAACGTGGAGGAGGTTGAAGAGCAGCCAGATGCAGTTATCGGTAAGTTTTTGGTTAAGTCTTTTACTGCAATCGTTCTTTTCGATACTGGTGCATCGCATTCATACATTTCAAGGGGATTTGTGGATAAGTATAAGTTGTCCACCAAAGTTCTTTGGACACCTATGTTAGCAAGCTTGCCAGGAGCAGAGTATATGGCAAGCCAAGGATGTTTTCAGATGCCATTAACCATAGGTAGGCATGTTTTTCCCCTCAGGCTTGATAATTCTGGAGTCACAAGGATTGGATGTGATACTAGGCATGGATTGGCTATCGATGTATGGGGGAAACATCGATTGCGCTAGTAAGTCAATTTTACTCACCACACCGGAGCGAAAAAGGATCAAGTATGTATCCAGGCATGCGCCAAGGAGAACCCAAGTAAATTCCCTCTCAGGAGTTGTTCAGGAGGAAGTACCTGTAGTGAAGGATTACCCGGACGTATTTCCAGAGGAACTACCAGGCATGCCGCCGGATCGAGACATTGAGTTTTTGATAGAACTGTTGCCAGGCACCAGACCAATATCGAAGAGACCATACCGGATGCCTGCAAATGATCTGGAGGAGATTAAGAAGCAGATTAAGGAGTTTATTGGAGAAAGGTTATATTCGACGAAGTTCGTCACCGTGGGGAGCCCCAGTGCTCTTGGTTGAGAAAAAGGATGGATCTTTGAGAATGGTTGTTGATTATCGTGCATTGAATGAAGTGACGATCAAGAACAAGTACCCAATACCGATGATCGATGACTTGTTTGACCAGCTGCAAGGAGCTAAAGTATTCTCCAAGATCGATCTGCGATCATGATACCACCAGCTGAAGATTCGAGAACAGGATATACCTAAGACAGCCTTCACCACAAGGTACGGGCTATACGAGTATACGGTTATGTCATTTGGATTGACTAATGCCCCTGCCTATCTTATGAGTGTGATGAATACAGTGTTCATGGAGTTCTTGGACAAGTTTGTCGTGGTGTTCATTGATGAAATTTTGGTATACTCGAAGAATGAAGAGGAACACAAGGAGCATTTGCGTTTAGTTCTCGAAAAGGTCAGGGAACATCAGTTATATGCCAAGTTCAGCAAATGCGAGTTTTGGCTTAAGGAAGTAGATTTTCTTGGACATGTTATATCAGGAGAAGGTATAGCAGTAGACCCTACCAAGGTCCAGTCAGTCACTGAGTGGTTGGCACCCACCTCAGTTGGAGAGATCCGCAGTTTTCTGAGACTCGCAGGATATTATGGAGATTCATTAAGAATTTCTCTAAGATTGCAAAGCCCATGACGGAGTTGTTGAAGAAGGACACAAAGTTCAAATGGACAGATGAATGTGAGGCAAGTTTTCAGGAGTTGAAGAAATGTTTGGTTACAGCTCCAGTGCTGATTCTGCCAGATATACGCAAGGATTTCCAAGTATATTGCGATGCCTCTCGCTTAGGACTTGGAGGTGTACTTATGCAAGACGGAAGAGTTGTCTCATATGCCTCACGTCAGCTTCGACCGCATGAGTTGAATTATGCCACGCATGATTTGGAGTTAGCAGCTGTAGTGCATGCACTCAAAACCTGGAGACATTTTCTTATTGGAAACCGTTGTGATGTGTACACGGATCATAAGAGTTTGAAGTACATTTTCACGCAGAAGGAGCTAAATCTCAGGCAAAGGAGATGGTTGGAGCTGATAAAAGATTACGATATGAAGTTGCACTATCACCCAGGAAAGGCCAATGTCGTAGCAGACGCTTTGAGCCGGAAGATTTACGCCAATACCCTCGTAAGCGGAGGATTGCCAAAGGAGTTAGCCGAAGATCTCAGGGAGCTTCGTTTGGAGATAGTTCCTATAGGTTTTGTTGCAGCATTAGAAGTTCAGTCAACATTATTGGGAAAAAATCGAGAAGCTCAGAAGGATGATAAGGAAATTGCTGAGATAAAGGAGAGGATGAGTAAAGGAAAAGCCAAAGGTTTTCGTGAGGACGAGCACGAGACCTTGTGGTTTGAGGACCGTGTTTATGTGCCCAATAATGCAAACATCAGGAAGCTGATACTTCAGGAAGCTCATGACTCGCCATACTCGATACACCCCGGAAACACCAAGATGTATTTGGATTTAAAAGAGCGTTTCTAGTGGACTGGTATGAAGAAGGATATTGCCGAGTATGTAGCTGTATGTGATGTATGTCAAAGAGTGAAGGCAGAACATCAGAAGCCAGCAGGATTACTGCAGCCCATGCCGATACCCGAATGGAAGTGGGATAAGCTTGGCATGGATTTTATCACCGGATTACCCAAGACCCGATCGGGATATGATTCTATTTGGGTAGTAGTGGATCGTTTGACCAAAGTGGCTCACTTTATCCCAGTGAAAACCACCTATACAAGTGCGAAGTTGGCCAAGATATATATGACCAGGATCGTATGTCTGCACGGAGTTCCGAGGACCATCGTATCAGATAGAGGAACACAATTCACTTCAAAGTTTTGGCACCAGCTGCACCAGACTTTGGGAACCAGACTAGAGTTCAGTACAACCTTTCATCCGCAGACAGATGGACAGACTGAGAGAGTCAATCAGATTCTAGAGGACATGTTGAGAGCTTGTGCGCTAGATTATGGATCTAGCTGGGATGATAACTTACCCTACGCAGAGTTCTCATACAACAACAGCTACCAAGCCAGTTTGAAGATGGCCCCTTTCGAAGCTTTCTATGGAAGGAGGTGCAGGAAGCCGTTAATGTGGGATGAAGTTGGAGACCGTCTGTTTGGACCAGATCTGATCAAAGAGTCAGAAGAGAAGGTTAAATTGATTCGAGATAGACTGAAGGTAGCTCAGCCCAGGCAGAAGAGTTATGCAGACTCAAAACGCAAGGAGGTAGTCTATGAAATCGGAGACAGAGCATATCTTCGTGTGTCACCTCTGCGAGGAGTTAAACGTTTTAGAGTTAAGGGAAAGTTAGCCCCGAGATTTGTAGGACCATACCGAGTTTTGGAACGTATGGGAGAAGTGGCCTACAAGTTAGAGTTATCCGAAGGACTGTCGGGAGTTCATGATGTGTTTCACGTTTCCCAGTTGAAGAAGTGCCATGCTGAGATGTCCGATATTCCTCTGAGAGATACAGTGCCCCTGGAAGCAATGCAGTTGGATAGTGATTTGACCTATGAGGAGAAACTAGTCAAGATTCTCGAGTTTGCCAGCCGAGTCACACGCAACAAGGTTATCAAATTTTGCAAAGTTCAGTGGAGCCACCAAACCGAGGACGGAGCCACCTGGGAACGAGAGGATGATCTACGCAAAGACCACCCACACCTATTTTCTAGCCAACCCGAATCTCGAGGGGGAGATTCATCTTAAGGGGGGTAGGTTTGTAACATCCCAAATTTTCAATTTGGAACGTTATACATAAGTCATCATATGCATATCATATTTTAATTTCATTTTGGGTGTGATCCTAAAAATCCTAAGCAACTCAAGGACCCACGGAGAGAGTTGGGGATTTTATTATTTTCATATTTGAATTTTCTCAAATATTGAAAAGAGGATCATTTTGGTTTTAATTATTTTTCTCTCCAAAAATATTTCAAATTAAAATATATGAGAGGAGATAATATGACTTCTCCAAAATAAAAGAAATATTGGAGGAAAAATATTAAAATCAAATAAATAATTTTTATTGCTATTTTATTTGAATTAGAAAAAATATGCATTTTTCAAAATTGCATTTTAAGCCAAGAAAATGTTCACTTTGTTCTAAATAATTTATTTAGACGGCGAAAATTCTTTTTGGCATTTTTAGATTTTTATTTTATTTATTTAGGATTTTTCTCGGCAGAATCTTATTTAAAAAAATTGTTTCGCACCGAGCCGGGCCGAAGCCCAGCTGGCCCATCGCCCGCACCGCCTCCCGTCGTCGTGCTCGCGACGGACTCGGGGAGTCCGACCCCGAGCCGCCGGCGCCGCCCCTCCCGCACGCCACAACCCCCCTCGGGCCTTTAAAAGGCCGAGCCGCCGCCGCCTCGACCCCCACACCACCCCGCCACCCACCGCCGCTGCGCCCGCCGCCCGAGCCACCGCCACCCCGCGTCGCGCGCCGCCGCCGCCGCTGCTGCTGCGCCGCGCCCCGCTGCCTCGCTGGAGCCACCGCACGCCGCCGGAACCGCCGCCGATCCGATCCGATCCGCCGCCGGTTTTTTTGGTTTTTAGGTAAAAGCCGCCGGTTTTCTTAAAAACCCTAGGTCCGATTTTTTTTATTTAGATCGGTTCGGTTTTTCTCGGTTTAGTTCGTTTGCGAATGTTCGTCCGTTCGTTCGTTTTAACGAACGAATTCGCCCGTCCGTCTCTGTTAGCGGACGTTCGTTCGATAGATTTTTCTTTTTCTGTTTATTTTCAGCCAGGGACCTATCCGCGATTATTTTTATCGCCGATTAGCCCCTGATCTCCGAACCCTCTCCGTTTCTTAACCGTTTGTCCAAATCCAGTGAAACCAACGCCAAAATCTTCGTCTCGAGCCCCTCTTTCTGTTTAATAAACTTGAACAAGGTTTTGACAATTTAAAATTTGGTTTCAAGCAGATTTGATTTCGAAGTTCTTTTGACCGTAGTTTCAGTCCCGTAGCTCCGATTCGATTGATTCTTTTTGCAGATCGAATCTCTTAACTTGAACTTTCAGATTTGATCTTCTTATTTGAGTTTTACCCATGCATATTTGCTTGAGTGCTTATGTATGCTATTATTTGTTTGCGATAGAATTCCCGGAGTGCGAAGCGTGCTACTACGAGTCTCTAGGGTTTGCGGATCGTCAGCAAGGCAAGTAACACATTGATCATACTCTTTTCATACCCAGTTTTATGCATTAGTTTGAACCCTCAAACATTGCATGAGTAGGATCTCTTAACATGTGGGTTTTGGGAAGTAGATGATGAGGTAGAACCTATTGCCCTGTTATTATCAAACCCTTGGGAGTTACTTCTATGCTATGCTTGTATTGCCATGCTATGCTCGTAGACGTGGATTGGGTTTGAGTGTATCCATGACAGATGTGAGATTGTTAATTAATGGTTAACTTAAGGTGGCTACTTAAATACACATCTGGGTGGATTGGTTATGGGCACCTGGAGAATCCAGTGTTGTCCTAGGATATCCCGGAGTACCCGTGTGACCATCCTATGGTTCGCCACCCAGGCTCAAAGGGATCATAAGATTATTCATGCTAGAAACTTCCGTGTGCAGCCACAAGCTATTATGGGCTCTAGCATAGTTGAGTATGTTGCATGACCTCTTTTAGTGGTGGGCTAGCAGATGTAGGGGAAAGTAGGTGTAACTGTCCACCCAGAGTAAAGAGTTAATGTTTCTGAAAGACTGTGTCTCGGTCATCCGTTTCTCAAACACCATGTAGTGTGAGAAATCCAACGGAGGAGATCGAGTCTTGTGGGGAAAAGTGCGCAAACCTCTGCAGAGTGTACAAACTAATCATGGTTAGTCGTGCCCCCGGTTATGGACATCTTGAGTATCTGGTTCTTGGATTATCATGTTGATCTCATCACTCTAAATTAATTTGTTGGGTTATTAATACTGCTTAATTGGGATTGAGTTGGAGGAACCTTCTCAATGTTTAACAACTACCATGATAGATAAACCAAATATATTCTTCTGCTGTAGGGAAAAATTGGCTTTTCGCAAAACATTATAACCATAGAGCCTCCAGTGGCCATATATGCATGTAGTGATAGAATTTATCTTGTTCATTGCTCTACTATGTTATATTGCTAGCATATTCCATGTGCTGACCCGTTTCGGGCTGCAACATATCTTGTTGCAGACTTTTCAGATGAAGAGTAAGGTGCGCTAGGTCGTTGTCGTGCACTCAGCTATGCCGTTGGAGTGATGGACTCACTTTATCTACCAAGCCTTCCACTGTTATCTTATTTAGATGGCCTTAAGCCATATTTATTGTAATAAGTTCTCTCTTGAGACTATCGATGTAATAAGTGTGTGATTGCTACTCTGTTATAAATCCATTCGAGTACTGTGTGTGTCAGCATTATCGATCCAGGGATGACACTTATGCATAGAGATTTGACCGTCTGAGGTCGGATCGCTACAACATGGGTCGTGCACACATCCTACATGTTGCGCTGGTTCACGATATCCTTTTTTCCATGGTAAAAGTGTTTTATTCAAGGATTACAGAGTTACAGTCAAGAGATAAGAAATTTTCAGTACATGGAGGCCGTCTATGTAGACACAAAACTGTGCTACGCTCGGTACGGGTATATCTCGCCAAACAATCTGCTACTCTATTCTGACTACGATAAAACTTTTGCGGAATAAATACCCGGTTCTCTCTCAGGGACTTGATCTCCAAAGCTAGATGACCATAAGCAAAGAAGTGAATCATCTCTGATCGATAGGGTCACCGATGAATCTGACTACACGACAACTAGAAGCTAAGTTTGTTGCTTAGCCAAGGCCATGCACTGCATCAACGCATGTATCTTTGCTTGCAGTGTGTCATTACAATGAAACAGGAATCTATAAGAAGCAAAGAGATGATCGTCCCATCATGGTGTCATAGTATTATACAGACCGTTCTCGTACCATCACTCTCCGAGAACGCCCTGGCAGTGCAACCTGGTCCCTAGGAGGCGGGATCTAGGACAAGGAACTTGTTACGAACTCAACACAAGCGGTTTTGGCCTTTCATGTTCCAACACAAGCGACTACTGATCGCCACGTAGAAACTCTAGGGAAATTTCGAGAGGAGGTATTTCCTTACCATGCGTAGCATCATTCTGTAAATGTCATATATGCCAAGCTAAGAAAATTATCGTGCTCCTTGTGTCTTGGTCGCAGTCGCAGCCATCAACGATGTAAAGCAACTAGTCCCGACCAGCCTCAGACATGAGCTCCTTGGCCGGCAACGGCCACAGCAGGCGCATACGATTCCAAAGATCTGCCGCATGATCACATGTTATTCACACATGAAATGATGATTCATCCTCCTTCCCACATAATAGACAAATTGCAGATGTCTGCAAATGATGTACCACTTTATTTTATATTTTGTCGTCAATTTCTGCGGGACTTTGGCACGTCAAATCAGGTTTCGCAATCGTCTTGACCCATTCGGGTGCGTGCTATAAGCGCCCCTCTTCCCCCCAAACTGATCACGATATATTTGATGTACCTAAAAATTTACATAGACATAACCTGACTATCTATTGGAAATAATTAAGGTAAAACATAATCATAGTTTTAGTAGTGCAGTCCCATTTGCCACCTGTGTTGTAAATCCAAGATTTCGAAAATGAGTTTTTGTCACTCCGGCCATCACTCCTCATTTCATTACAACATAGTGTCTCCTATAGGCCCCTACATGATGAAGTAGCATGAAGTTGTCGTTATCACACTACCACTAGAGACTTACACCAAAACAATTAAACACACCACAATTCTATTAGCAAATTCACATGATATACATCAACTACAACTCTTATATGTCCTCAAGAATGTAATTACTCACCATTCACAAGCGTAAGCATGTACATGATGATACGTCCATTTTGCATCATGTTTTACGACTGTTATTTATGATGTTTTTATGCATAATAATGCTTTTTGGAGTAATTCTAATGCCTAAGAGGGAGAATTCCGGCAGCTGGAAATCTGGACCTGGAAAAGCTACATCAGGCTACCTATTCTGCACAACTCCAAACAAGCTGAAACTTTAAGGAGAATTTTTGTGGAATATATGAGGAATATTGGAGCCAATAAGTACCAGAGGGGGGCCACCAGGTGGGCACAACCCATCTGGGCGCGCCAGGGAGCCCAGGCACGCCCTGGTGGTTTGTGCTCCCCTCGGCCCACCTCCGGTGCCCATCTTCTGGTATATAAGTCATTTTGACCTAGAAAAAATAAGGAGAGGACTTTCGGGACGGACCACCGCCGTCTCGAGGCAGAACTTGGGCAGGAGCAATTTTTCCCTCCGGCGGAGCGATTCCGCCGGGGGAGCTTCCCTCCCGGAGGGGGAAATCATAGTCATCATCATCACCAAAAACTCTCCCATCTTGGGGAGGGCAATCTCCATCAACATCTTCAATAGCACCATCTCATCTCAAACCCTAGTTCATCTCTTGTGTTCAATCTTTGTACCGGAACTATAGATTGGTGCTTGTGGGTGACTAATAGTGTTGATTACATCTTGTAGTTGGTTACTATATGGTTTATTTGGTGGAAGATTATATGTTCAGATCCAGTATGCTATTTAATACCCCTCTGATGTTGAGCATGATTATCATGTGTGAGTAGTTACTTTTGTTCTTGACGTCACGGGAGAAATCATGTTGCAAGTAATCATGTGAACTTGATATGTGTTCGATGTTTTCATAGTATGTATGTTGTGATTCCCTTAGTGGTGTCATGTGAACGTCGTCTACATGACACTTCACCATATTTGGGCCTAAGGGAATGCATTCTGGAGTACTTATTAGATGATGGGTTGCGAGAGTGACAGAAATTTAAACCCTAGTTTATGCGCTATTCCGTAAGGGACCGATTGGATCCAAAAGTTTAATGATATGGTTAGAATTATTCTTAATACTTTTCTCGTAGTTACGGATGCTTGCGAGGGGGTTAATCATAAGTAGGAGGTTTGTTCAAGTAAGAACAACACCTAAGCACCGGCCCACCCACATATCAAATTATCAAAGTAGCGAACACGAATCGAACCAACATGATGAAAGTGACTAGATGAAATTCCTGTGTACCCTCAAGAACGCTTTGCTTACTATAAGAGACCGTTTTGGCCTGTCCTTTGCCTCAAAAGGATTTGGCTATCTTGCTGCACTTTTGTTACTATTATCATTACTTGCTCATTACAAATTATCTTGCTATCAAACTACTCTGTTACTTACAATTTCAGCACTTGCAGACATTAGCTTGCTGAAAACCACTTGTCATTTCCTTCTGCTCCTCGTTGGGTTCGACACTCTTACTTATCGAAAAGAGCTATAATTGATCCCCTATACTTGTGGGTCATCAAGGCTATTTTCTGGCGCCATTGCCGAGGAGTGAAGCGCCTTTGGTAAGTGGAATTTGGTAAGGAAACATTTATAGTGTGCTGAAATTTATTGTCACTTGTTACTATGGAAAACAATCCTTTGAGGGGTTTGTTCGGGGTATCTTCACCTTGACCAGAACCACAATTAGCTACCCCTCAACCTAATGCACCTACTGAAAATATTGAATATGAAATTCCTTCGGGTATAATAGAACAACTGCTAGCTAATCCTTATGCAGGACATGGAACCGAACATCCTGATATGCTTGATATATGTGGAACAAATTTGTGGATTGTTTAAGCTTGCAGGTTTACCCGGAGATGAAGTTAAGAAGAAGGTTTTCCCTTTAGCTTTGAAGGTAAAAGCATTGGCATGGTATAGGCTATGCGATGATATTTGATCTTGGAATTGAAATCGATTGAAATTGGAGTTCTGCCAAAAAAATTATCCTATGCATCTAGTTCATCGTGATCGGAATTACATATATAATTTTTGGCCTCGTGAAGGAGAAAGTATCACTCTAGCTTGGGGGAGGCTTAAGTCAATGTTATATTCATGTTCCAATCATGAGCTCTCAAGAGAAATAATTATCCAGAGTTTTTATGCTCGGCTTTCTCATAATGATCGATCCATGCCTGATACTTCTTGTGCTGGTTCTTTTATGAACAAGACTATTGAATTCCGGTGGGATCTTTTAGAAAGAATTAAACGCAACTATGAAGATTGTGAACTCGACGAAGATAAAGAGTCAGGTATTAAGCTTGAGTATGATTGTATTAAATCTTCTATGAATACCGATGCTTTTCAAAAGTTTAGCACTAAATTTGGACTTAACTCTGAGATGGTAGCCTCTTTTTGTGAATCATTTTCTACTCACGTTGATCTCCCTAAGGAGAAGTGGTTCAAATATCACCCACCTATTAAAAAAGAAAAAGAACCGGTACTAGCTAAAGAGCAAACTATTATTTATAATTTTGATCCAGTTGTTCCTACTGCTTACATTGAGAAACCACCTTTCCCTGTTAGGATAAAGGAACATGCTAAAGTTTCAACTGTGGTCAACAAAAGTTATATTAGAACACCTAAACCTGATGAACAAATCAAAGTAGAACCTAGTGTTGCTATGGTTAAGGATCTCCTGGAAGAAAATATAGATGGGCATGTTATTGACTTCTGTAATGAAGCTACTAGAATTGTCAAACATGATAAAATAGATAATCTTAGACCCGTTTTTTGCATGCCCATTGTCTCAGTTAAAATAGGAGATCATTGTTATCATGGTTTATGCGACATAGGTGCTAGCATGAGTGATATTCCTTTTACCTTATATCAAGAAATTATGAATGACATAGCACCCGCAGAGATAGAAGACATAGATGTTACTATTAAACTTGCTAATAGAGATACTATTGCACCAATTGGGATTATTAGAGATGTTGAAGTCTTGTGTGGGAAAATAAAATACCCTATTGATTTTCTTGTTCTTGGTTCCCCACAAGATGACTTCTGTTCCATTATCTTTGGTAGAACTTTATTTAACACCGTTAATGCTGAGATAGATTGTAAGAAACAAACTGTCGGTGTCAGCTTTGGTGATGGGTCTCATGAGTTTAATTTTTCCAAGTTTAGTAGAAAACCTCATAAAAAAGAATTGCCTAGTAAGGATGAAATAATTCGTCTTGCTTCTATTGTTGTGCCTCCTACTGATCCTTTAGAACAATATTTGCTAGACCATGAAAATGATTTACATATGCATGGAAGAAATAAAATAGATGAGATTTTCTTTGAACAACGTCCTCTGCTTAAACACAATTTGCCTATTGAAACTCTAAGAGGTCCTCCTCCACCTAAAGGTGGTCCTGTGTTTGAATTAAAACAATTGCCAGACACTTTGAAATATGCTTATCTTGATGAAAAGAAGATATATCCTATTATTATTAGTGCTAACCTTTCAGAACATGAAGAAGAAAGATTATTGAAAGTTCTAAGGAAGCACCGAGCTGCTATTGGATCTACTCTTGATGATTTAAAGGGCACTAGTCCCACTCTATGTCAGCACAAGATTAATATGGAACCTGATGCTAAACCCGTTGTTGATCACCAATGTTAGTTAAATCCGAAGATGAAGGAAGTGGTAAGAACGGAAATATTAAAACTTCTGGAAGTAGGTATAATCTATCCTATAGCTGATAGTAGATGGGTAAGTCATGTTCATTGTGTCCCTAAGAAAGGAGGTATTACCATTGTTCCTAATGATAAGAATGAACTTATTCCACAAAGAATTGTTACATGCTATAGAATGGTAATTGATTTTAGGAAATTAAACAAAGCAACTAGAAAAGATCATTACCCCTTGCCTTTTATTGATCAAATGCTAGAAAGATTATCTAAGCACACACATGCTTCCTTGATGGATATTCTGGTTCTTCACAGATACCTGTTTCTCAACCTGATCAAGAAAAGACCACTTTCACTTGTCCCTTTGGAACTTATGCTTATAGCCGTATGCCTTTTGGTTTATGCAATGCACCTGCTACATTTCAAAGATGTATGACTATTATATTCTCTGACTTCTGTGAAAAGATTGTTGAGGTTTTCATGGATGACTTTTGTATTTACGGGAAGTCTTTTGATGATTGTTTAACCAATCTTGATCGAGTTTTGCAGAGATGTGAGCAAACAAATCTTGTCTTGAATTGGGAGAAGTGCCACTTTATGGTTAATGAAGGTATTGTTTTGGGCCATAAAATTCCGAAAGAGGTATTGAAGTGGACAAAGCTAAGGTTGATGCAATTGAGAAAATGCCATGTCCTAAAGACTTCAAAGGTATACGTAGTTTCTTAGGTCATATTGATTTCTATAGGAGATTTATCAAAGACTTTTCTAAAATTTCTAGGCCCCTCACAAATCTTTTGCAAAAGGATGTTCCTTTTGTTTTTGATGATGATTGTTTAGAAGCCTGTGAAACACTCAAGAAAGCCTTAATTTCTGGACCTATTGTTCAACCACCTGACTGGAACTTGCCTTTTGAAATTATGAGTGATGCTAATGATTATGTTGTTGGTGCTGTTCTAGGACAAAGAGTTGATAAGAAACTGAATGGTATTCATTATGCTAGTAAAACTCTAGACAGTGCTCAACAAAATTATGCTACTACTGAAAAAGAATTCTTAGCAGTGGTGTTTTCTTGTGATAAATTTAGATCTTACATCGTTGATTCAAAGGTAATTGTTCACACCGACCATGCTGCTATAAAATATCTTATGGAAAAGAAAGATGCTAAACCTAGACTTATTCGATGGGTTCTCTTGTTACAAGAATTTGACTTGCATATCATTGATAGAAAAGGAGCTGAGAACCCCCTAGCTGACAATTTATCTAGGCTTGAAAAATGTGGCTGATGATCCACTACCTATTGATGATAGTTTTCCTGATGAGCAGTTAGCTGCAATAAATGTTTCTCATAGTACTCCTTGGTATGCTGACTATGCTAATTACATTGTTGCTAAATATTTACCACCTAGCTTTACCTACCAACAACAGAAAAATTTCTTCTATGATTTAAGACTTTACTTTTGGGATGACCCACATCTTTATAAAGAAGAAGTAGATGGTATTATTAGACATTGTGTACCTGACCATGAACAGGGACAAATCCTACAGAAAAGTCACTCTGAACCTTATGGAGGGCATCATGCTAGAGATAGAACTGCTGACAAGGTATTGCAGTCTGGATTTTATTGGCCTGCTCTCTTCAAGGATGCCGGTAAGTACGTCTCATCTTGTGATGAATGTCAAAGAATAGGTAATATCGGTAAGCGTCAAGAAATGCATATGAATTATTCACTTGCTGTTGAACCATTTGATGTTTGGGGATTTGATTACATGGGACCTTTTCCTTCCTCTAATGGGTATACACATATTTTGGTTGCTGTTGATTATGTTACTAAATGGGTAGAAGCTATTCCAACCAGTAGTGCTGATCACAAAATCTCTATTAAAATGCTTAAGGAAGTTATTTTCCCAAGGTTTGGAGTCCCTAGATATTTAATGAATGATGGTGGTTCACACTTTATTCATGGTGCTTTCTATAAAATGCTTGCCAAGTATGATGTTAACCATAGAATTGCATCACCCTATCATCCTCAGTCTAGTGGTCAAGTTCAACTTAGCAATAGATAAATAAAATTAATTTTACAAAAGACTGTCAATAGTTCTCGGAAGAATTGGTCTAAGAAATTGGATGATGCACTTTGGGCTTATAGAACAGCATACAAAAATGTTATGGGTATGTCTCCTTATAAAATGGTTTATGGGAAGGCTTGTCATTTACCTCTTGAGTTAGAACACAAAGCATATTGGGCAATCAAAGAACTCAACTATGATTTCAAACTTGCCGGTGAAAAGAGGTTATTTGATATTAGCTCACTAGATGAATGGAGAACCCAAGCTTAGGAAAATGTCAAGTTATTTAAAGAAAAAGTTAAAAGATGGCATGATAAAAAAATCCAAAATCGTGAGTTCAAAGTTGGAGAATATGTTCTTTTGTACAACTCTCGTTTCAGATTCTCTAAGCAAACAACTTATGGGAACAATAATCAACTAGCATAGGAAGGCAAAATAAGCATAACTTTAAAACTTTAAGCACATAGAGAGGAAACTTGATATTATTGCAATTCCTACAAGCATATGTTCCTCCCTCATAATAATTTTCAGTAGCATCATGAATGAATTCGACAATATAACTATCACATAAAGCATTCTTTTCATGATCTACAAGCATAGAATTTTAATTACTCTCCACATAAGCAAATTTCTTCTCATGAATAGTAGTGGGAGCAAACTCAACAAAATAACTATCATGTGAGGCATAATCCAATTGAAAATTAAAATCATGATGAAAATTTTCATGGTTATCATTATTCTTTATAGCATACATGTGATACGTCTCCAACGTATCTATAATTTATGAAGTATTCATGCTATTATATTATCCATCTTGGATGTTTAATGGGCTTTACTATGCACTTTTATATTATTTTTGGGACTAACCTATTAACCCAGAGCCCAGTGCCAGTTTCTATTTTTTCCCTTGTTTCAGTGTTTCGCAGAAAAGGAATATCAAACGGAGTCCAAACAGAATGAAACCTTCGGGAGCGAGATTTTTGGAACGAACGTGATCCAGGAGACTTGGAGTTGAAGTCAGGGGAGCTTCGAGGTGGCCACGAGGCAGGGAGGCGCGCCTGCCCCCCTGGGTGCGCCCCCACCCTCATGGGCCCCTCGTGGCTCCCCTTACCGACTTCTTTCACCTATATATATCCATATACCCTAAAAACATCGGGGAACACAATAGATCGGGAGTTCCGCCGCCGCAAGCCTCTGTAGCCACGAAAAACCAATCGGTACCCTGTTCCGGCACCCTGCCGGAGGGGGGATCCCTCACCGGTGGCCATCTTCATCATCCCGGCGCTCTCCATGATGAGGAGGGAGTAGTTCACCCTCGGGGTTGAGGGTATGTACCAGTAGCTATGTGTTTGATCTCTCTCTCGTGTTCTTGAGGTGGCACGATCTTGATGTATCGCGAGCTTTGCTATTATAGTTGGATCTTATGATGTTTCTCCCCCTCTACTCTCTTGTAATGGATTGAGTTTTCCCTTTGAAGTTATCTTATCGGATTGAGTCTTTAAGGATTTGAGAACACTTGATGTATGTCTTGCATGTGTTTATCTGTGGTGACAATGGGATATCACGTGATTCACTTGATGTATGTTGGGCCATTTGCATTTCTGTCCCTAACTCGAACCACCTAATCAGATATACCCCTAATTCGAAAGCTTGCTCAAATTTGCCCCTCCGCCGTTAGGTGTCCTTATAGAAATGCCCTTCTGCGCCGTTACCATCCGGTCAAACAGCTTTGACCGTCCTGAAAAAAATAGCAAAAAAAATCTAAAAAATCTAAAATTATGTGAGATCGAAGATACTCATGTGCCCAAGGTGTGTGCAAATTTTCGTGCTATTTGGACATTCCAGGAGCTCGTGGCGAGGAAAAACAGTTAATCTGCACGCTTGTGAACAGTAAATTTGAAATAGAATAGCAAGAAATTTTTGAAAAATATGAAATTTTTTGGCATCAAAGTGGCTTGGGTGCACAAGGTGCTTGCAAGTTTTTGTGATCAAATGACATGCGAGGAGCTCTAGCAAGAAAAAACAAAATAGTCATTTTTTCCCAAGTTTTTTCCCGAGGAAATTTTTGTTTTTTTCTCCACAAGCCCCTCCAATGTCCAAACACAACAAAAATTTGCACGCAGCTTGCAGACCCGAGCCTCTTTGATGCCAAAAACTTTCATATTTTTTGAATTTTCCAGCTTTTTTTAATTTACTAATCACAGGCTTACATATTTATTGTTTTTCCTCTAACACGACCTCCTAGAATGTACAAACAGCACGAAACTTTGCACGCACCTTGCGAACCTGAGTATCTTTGATCCCACAAATTTTCAGATTTTTCAGATTTTTTTTGCTATTTTTTCAGGACGGTCAAAGCCCTTTGACCGGCTTTGACTTGCTTTGACCGGACGGTAACGAAACCGAAGGGTATTTCTATAAGTGCACCTAACGGCGGAGGGGCAAATTTGAGCAGGCTTTGAAATTAGGGGTAAATCTGAGAGTGGGCGCAAATTAGGGGGATAGATGTAAATGTCCCATGTATGTTTTGGTGATCAACTTGCGGGTTCCGTGACCTCGTGAACTTATGCATAGGGGTTGGCACACGTTTTCGTCTTGACTCTTCGGTAGAAACTTTGGGGCACTCTTTGAAGTACTTTGTGTTGGTTTGAATCTGAGATTGTGTGATGCATATCGTATAATCATACCCACGGATACTTGAGGTGACATTGAAGTATCTAGGTGACATTAGGGTTTTGGTTGATTTGTGTCTTAAGGTGTTATTCTAGTACGAACTCTATGATAGATCGGACGGAAAGAATAGCTTCATGTTATTTTACTACGGAATCTTGAATAGATTGATCAGAAAGAATAACTTTGAGGTGGTTTCGTACCCTACCATAATCTCTTCGTTTGTTCTCCGCTATTAGTGACTTTGGAGTGACACTTTGTTGCACCTTGAGGGATAGTTATATGATCCAATTATGTTATTATTGTTGAGAGAACTTGCACTAGTGAAAGTATGAACCCTAGGCCTTGTTTCAACGCATTGCAATACCATTTGTGCTCACTTTTATCATTAGTTACCTTGCTGTTTTTATATTTCCAGAGTACAAAAACCTATATCTACCATCCATATTGCACTTGTATCACCATCTCTTCGCCGAACTAGTGCACCAATATAATTTACCATTGTATTGGGTGTGTTGGGGACACAAGAGACTCTTTGTTATTTGGTTGCATGGTTGTTTGAGAGAGACCATCTTCAACCTACGCCTCCCACGGATTGATAAACCTTAGGTCATCCACTTGAGGGAAATTTGCTACTGTCCTACAAACCTCTGCACTTGGAGGCCCAACAACGTCTACAAGAAGAAGGTTGCGTAGTAGACATCAACATGTCATCACAATAATCATCATAGATAGCAACTTTGTTCTCATAATCAATTGGAACCTCTTCTGAAATAGTGGATTCATCACTAAATAAAGTCATGACCTCTCCAAATCCACTTTCATCAATATAATCATCATAAATAGGAGGCATGCTTTCATCATAATAAATTTGCTCATCAAAACTTGGGGGACGAAAAATATCATCTTCATCAAACATAGCTTCCCTAAGATTGTGGCTTTGCATATCATTAGCATCATGGATATTCAAGGAATTCATACTAACAACATTGCAATCATGCTCATCATTCAAATATTTAGTGCCAAACATTCTAATGCATTCTTCTTCTAGCATTTGAGCACAATTATCGGAATCCTTATTTTCACGAAAGACATTAAAAAGATGAAGCATATGAGGCATCCTCAATTCCATTTTTTTTGTAGTTTTCTTTTATAGACTAAACTAGTGATAGAACAAGAAACTAAAAGATCTGATTGCAAGATCTAAAGATATACCTTCAATCACTCACCTCCCCGGCAATGGCGCCAGAAAAGAGCTTGATGTCTACTACGCAACCTTCTTCTTGTAGACGTTGTTGGGCCTCCAAGTGCAGAGGTTTGTAGGACAGTAGCAAATTTCCCTCAAGTGGATGACCTGAGGTTTATCAATCTGTGGGAGGCATAGGATGAAGATGGTCTCCCTCAAACAACCCTGCAACCAAATAACAAAAAGTCTCTTGTGTCCCCAACACACCCAAAACAATGGTAAATTGTATAGGCACACTAGTTCGGCGAAGAGATGGTGATACAAGTGCAATAGGGATGGTAGATATAGGTTTTTGTAATCTGAAAATATAAAAACAGCAAGGTAACTAATGATAAAAGTGAGCGTAAATGGTATTGCAATGCTAGGAATCAAGGCCTAGGGTTCATACTTTCACTGCTGCAAGTTCTCTCAACAATAATAACATAATTGGATCATATAAATATCCCTCAACATCCAACAAAGACTCACTCCAAAGTAAAATAACACGAAGCTATTCCTTCCGTTCGATCTATCATAGAGTTCGTACTAGAATAACACCTTAAGATACAAATCAACCAAGACCCTAATGTCACCTAGATACTCTAATGTCACCTCAAGTATCCGTGGGTATGATTATACGATATGCATCACACAATCTCAGATTCATCTATTCAACCAACACAAAGAACTTCAAAGAGTGCCCCAAAGTTTCTACCGGAGAGTCAAGATGAAAACGTGTGCCAACCCCTATGCATAAGTTCACAAGGTCACTGAACCCGCAAGTTGATCACCAAAACATACATCAAGTAGATCACGTGAATATCCCATTGTCACCACAGATAAGCACATGCAAGACATACATCAAGTGTTCTCAAATCCTTAAAGACTCAATCCGATAAGATAACTTCAAAGGGAAAACTCAATCCATTACAAGAGATAGAGGGGGAGAAACATCATAAGATCCAACTATAATAGCAAAGCTCGCGATACATCAAGATCGTGCCAAATCAAGAACACGAGAGAGAGAGAGAGATCAAACACATAGCTACTTGTACATACCCTCAGCCCTGAGGGTGAACTACTCCCTCCTCGTCATGGAGAGCACCAGGATGATGAAGATGGCCACCGGTGATGGATCCCCCCTCCGGCAGGGTGCCAGAACAGGGCCCCGATTGGTTTTTGGTGGCTACAGAGGCTTGCGGCGGCAGAACTCCCGATCTAGGTTATGTTCTGGAAGTTTGGGGATATATAAGAGGTGTTGCCGTCGGGAACAAGTCAGGGGGGTCCACGAGGCGGCCACGAGGTAGGGGGGCGCGCCCAGGGGGTAGGGTGCGCCCTCCACCCTTGTGGTGGCCTCGGGACTCTTCTGGTCCATCTCCGGTACTCCGTGGGCTTCTTCTGGTCCAAAAACAATCTCCGTGAAATTTCAGGTCAATTGGACTTCGTTTGGTATTGCTTTCCTGCGATACTCAAACACAAGGAAAAAACAGAAACTGGCACTGGGCGCTAGGTTAATAGGTTAGTCCCAAAAATCATATAAAATAGCATATAAATTCATATAAAACATCCTAGATGGATAATATAATAGCATGGAACAATCAAAAATTATAGATACGTTGGAGACGTATCAGGTATACTGCCGGGGGAACGCCCCCCCCACCGGAGGGGGAAATCGTCATCATCATCATCACCAACAACTCTCCCATCTTGGGGAGGGCAATCTCCATCAACATCTTCAACAGCACCATCTCATCTCAAACCCTAGTTTACCTCTTGTGTTCAATCTTGTTACCAGAACTATAGATTGGTGCTTGTGGGTGACTAGTAGTGTTGATTACATCTTGTAGTTGATTACTATATGGTTTATTTGGTGGAAGATTATATGTTCAGATCCATTATGGTATTTAATACTCCTCTGATCATGAGCATGATTACTATTTGTGAGTAGTTAATTTTGTTCTTGAGGTCACGGGAGAAATCATGTTGCAAGTAATCATGTGAATTTGATATGTGTTCGATATTTTGATAGTATGTATGTTGTGATTCCCTTAGTGGTGTCATGTGAACGTCGACTACATGACACTTCACCATATTTGGGCCTAAGGGAATGCATTGTGGAGTAGCAATTAGATGATGGGTTGCGAGAGTGACAAAAGCTTAACCCCAGTTTATGCGCTATTCCTTATGGGACCGATTGGATCCAAAAGTTTAATGCTATGTGTCGTGGAATTGTCACGGCAGATGTCCTCGAGGTAGGACTTAGTCGTGGACCCATCGCCACTAGGAAGCTTGAAGGGGTTAAGCGGGACAAGGAACACGAGGGTTTATACTGGTTCGGCCCCTTACGGTGAAGGTAAAAGCCTACGTCCAGTTGAGGTGGTATTGATTAGGGTTTCGAGGACCAGGGAGCTTAACTGCTATGCCTGGCTCTCGATGAGATCTTTCTTGTCCCTAAACCGCTGCCGGGTCGTCCCTTTATATAGGGAGGCTGACGCCCAGCAGCTCTCAGAGTCCCGGCCGGCTTATAAGAGTGTCCGGCTCGGACTCTCAACTATTCTTGCCTTACACTACAAGTTCTACTATAATGATGATTGTAACTACGGGCCTTAAGCCATGTCCGGGTCTTAAGCCCATCTTTGGCCCACCGTCTTCAGGCTTGGCGCCGGGCTTCACGCGACGACCATTATGAGTAACCCGGCCCCTTCTGGCGGGTGACTCTAAGGTCTATATCCTCAACATTAGGCCCCAGATTGATTTGAGCCGGCTCATGTCAATCTTCAATTCTTTTGACAGAAATTCTCCGGCTTACAATTGTGTGAAGGCCATAACCCGGCGTGACGTCATCCTCCGGGCTCCGGGTAATCCGCCGTGACGTCATCTTCCATTAAACCCATTTTTTACTCCACCATATCCGCAACGGATCTTATCTTTACTGCCATCCCGAAAGTCGAGGCGTTTCGTGGGGAGATAACCACGCTGTGGTCTCCTCGTTTCTCGCGCCCACTTATGAGCTCGCCCTTATAAATAGTCCAGCCCGACGGGCCTTCAGCCACTCCTCTCTTCTTCCTCGCGCCACTGCTCCCCTGCTCGAGCTCTGCTGCTGCCGCCGCCGCGGATCTTCTCGTCGTCACCAACTCCGGCCGCTGCATCACCCTGATTTGACCAGAGAAACGCGACGACCTCCGCGGCTCGCCAGCCCCTGTAAGTTCTTGCGGCCCCGTGAAACAGATCCACCGTGGAGCTTCTTCCTGTTCTTCCCATGTTCTTCGCCATTCTTCGCGGCCTTCGGTAGATTTGTTTTTTACTGCCTCTTCTTGATCTTAGGATAGTATAGAACCAATGCGGTAGCTGTTTAGCACTCATTTCCAATGCAAGTAGACCTATTTTTACTGCATAAAAACCTCGTTCGAGCCCAAGAACTTCCCCTGCGTCTGTTTTTACGTCTAGAAATTTTCCCTTTGACTGACCATTTTGATCCGAAATTTTCACTGCGATCTGTGAAACTTGTTTTCACCATACTTAGTAAAAAACTGCACTCGTTGAATCATGGTGGTTTACATTTCCGGTTTAAAGAAACCACGCGCCGTAGAACCTTCCGGCTCAAAGGAAACCACGTGCCGTAAAATTTTCCGGCTCACTTATAACAAGGTTGTAGACGATTTGAATTACTTTCAAGCACACCAGCGGCTTAGATAACCCGATGCACCTAGACATATATCATTTGTCCCCTCCATAAGCCGCCACTTTAACATTGAACTGTAAATTTTCTCCGGCTTATAATTAAACCGGATGTTTCCTTTTATCATAGGCTTCCGTCTTTCACCATGCCTCCCAAAGCTCCCAAAGCTCCCATCACTTGCAACTGGATGAGGTCCAATGTCACCGACGAGACCCTAGCGGACTTTGTGAAGTCAGGTTATCTGCCCAAGAAGGACGTCCTGTCCTACCGTGCCCCTGATCCATCAGAAGAGAGACCACAGCCAAAGGACGAGGAGGTAGTTATTTTTGCGGATCACATGAGCCGGGGCTTCGCACCGCCCGGCTCAAAGTTCTTCAGGGATGTATTGAATTTCTTTGACCTGCGGCCACAAGATATAGGACCCAACTCGGTGTCCAACATATGCAATTTCCAAGTGTTCTGCGAGGTTTATCTTGGAGAAGAGCCCAGCCTGTTACTCTTCAGAGAGCTCTTCTATCTGAACCGCCAGAACGAGTGCGCCAACGGGCCAAGTTTGGAACTCGGCGGAATCTCCATTCAGCGACGGAGAGACTGCCTTTTCCCTTACGCCGACCGCCGAGTCACCCAAAGGACTGGAACCTGACGTGGTTCTATTGCCAAGACACGTCGCCGGCTGACGAGAGCCCGCTGCCCGGCTTTCGCCCTTCACGTCTGGAGCCAACACACCCTCTGTCAGACAAGCTAACTCAAGCGGAGCGCCAACCTCTGCTCCCCACTATCAACAAGATCAAGGCTCTCCTGGGCAATGGTCTCAATGGAATCGATCTGGTCCGAGTCTGGATCTCCTGGCGGGTGATCCCATTGAGCCGCCGCCCTAGCTTAATGTGTGAGTACACGGGCCGAAAGGATGATCCCCTGAGACACAGCCGCAACGATCTTCCTGAAGACGTTGCCGAGGACATGACCAAGGCTCTTTTGAACGAGAGCTTGGCAGACTGCGGAAGGACCGGGCTAGCCCCCTTCTGCAAGACCAACCCAGCCCCAGCGGTAAGTCACTGATCTGAACAGCTTATCTTCTTCTGTAGATAACCATCATCTGAATATTTAAGAAATCATCATTGTACTTTTCAGGCTGATGACAAATTCTGGAAGGTCAAATATGACCATGAGGCGGCCAAGAAGGCCAGGAAGGCGAAGAAAGCCGCCAAGAGAGCCGCTCCCCGCAAGAAGGGAAGTAGGCCTACTACTTCGGAGCTGTTGCAGCTAAGTGACAGCTCTGAGTCTGAGGTAACTCCTAAACCTGTAAGCTCTTGTTACATTTGTTGTTTATTTCTGTCCGCCTTATCAATACTGTTCATCAACAGGATGACACCGGAGCCAGTAACCCGGTGGTTGAAGAGGTAACAATACTTTCCTCCGACTCGGAGCCCTTGCCAAGGCTGAAAGTCCGAAGGGTAACCCGGAAAGTAAGCTTTTCACATCCTTTAGCTTATCAAGATCCTCAATTTATTTTGAAGCGACAGGTTCATGAGAGCCGGCGGCACACCCGGACCAACAAGGACACTGACCTCTCCTCCGGGTTACCTGACGCATCGAGGAAACGCCGAACTGAGGTTATCTCCAACTTGTACCCTTTTCATCCTTTGGCGGGTGTTATGCGTCAACCGCTCAATTCTTCTGACTCAAATTATCAGGAAACATCTCCTTCCTCTCGTGACTCGATGCAGTCGAATCTTCCGGCTTTCAAGACCGTACCCGGGTAATGACAATCATCTCTTGTTGTTCTGATCTTTACTCATACTTTTTGTACTAACCTTTGTTGTCCTTTCAGTGCCCAGGCAAAGCTCACCAAGAGGGCGAAGAATACCAAGCCGGCCGAAGAGCCGGATTTGCCTGAACCGGAGGTAGCGGCTCAAGAACCGCCAGCTGCCTCCGCCCCCGAAGCTACCGCTCCAACCGACAAGGCAACTGCAGAAACTTCTGCTAACCCGGAGACTTCCAGTTCGGCTCCGCCGGTCAACGACCCGGACGGAGTTTGTTGAGCCGGGAAGACCTACTGCACTGGCCAAGTGCTCCGCCAAGGAGGAGTTGCTACAGCACCGCCGGGTTAATCTGGACCTCACCGACTACGCCGACCTGAACCTCGGAGAGATCGTCTCCGGCTACGTCAGTCAAGTGCACAAGAGCCGGGATGTAGAGATCAGCATGGTGAACCAGATTCAGCAGAAGTCTGAGGTACTGCTCTTCTTTCTCCTTGCTTACTGCATAGTTATCTTGTTATTCTTACCATGCTCTAGCCCCCAAGTCTACGACTTATGATAGAATATGTTGTAGACTTAAGTTCCGGGTTAAACACTTGAACCGGCTAATTGTAGATAGAAACGTTCAATATGCATTAGCCCCCAAGTGCCAAGTGTCTTTGCTTGTAAAATGCTTGGGACTTTGAAAATTGTATAATAACTGTTCATCCTATAACCCGGAAATTATGCAGGCTGCTTGCAAGAAATTCGAAGCTGACATCTCCGATCTGAAGACCCGGCTGAAGACACAAGAAATTGAGACCCGGAAGGCCAATGCCAAATTCGTGTCCAGTATTGCCGCTCAAGAAAAGCTGAAGACGGAATTTGATGCTGAACGGAAAGCCTGGGCCGAAGAGAAGGCCACTCTGGTGAACCGGGCCGAACAGGCGGAGAAGGCCCTGTCAGAGAAGACGGCCGAACTCTCCGGCTTAAAACGCCAAGTGTCAGATGGCTGCTGCAATCTTCGGTAAGTCATCCGCCGGCTTTCATCCAGTTTAAAATTTTAATGTCTCATAATCCATCATTGCCGGCGGCTCATCTTACTCTGTTACACAGGTCCCAGAAGCGCCAACCTCAATCAAAGCATGGTAACCAAGCTGAAGGCCGTGTACACCCTGGTGGAGCAACTCTACACCGGGTCACAGCGCACCTTGGCTGTGGTGGCCTATCCAATGAGGTGCCGACTCACCTGGCGGAAGTCCTTCGCCGGCTCGCCGTTCTTCCTCAACGTATCCAAGAGCTGCGACGGGCCTCTGCAAGATCCGGAGCCATAGCTGCTCTAAGCCGGGCGAAGGCGTTCCTTCCAGAACTAGACCCGGCGGACATCGCTCTGGGCTACCCTAGCTTGAAGAAAGACGGCACCCCCTTCGACCAAAGGGACTTTGCAGCCTGCGTGAAGACCGTACGCCCGGTGGACACCCTCATTGGTGACGACACAGACCTAACCAAGTATCAGCCGGGTTACAACGCAGAAAATCAGAGGATCCCCACTCCACATTATGAAGCTATCAGCTTAGTCCCGCCGGCTCGTAAGCACACTTTTGCCCCGGAGATTGACCCGGCCGGGTTAATTGACGAAGAGGCTCAATTTGAAGCGCTGAGCGGCATTGACTGGAAGTCGTCAACGTTCCAGGTCTTGGGAACAGTCGGAGGAGAGGAGAGAGATGAGCCGGAGACTTCAACCCAGCAGGCATCGTAACTCTGTAGGCAGCTTATCAAACAATGCTTCACCCTTTTGGACTCGATGAGTCTTGCAATAGAGTAGGATCAACAATTTAACCTTGCCGTGCCATCGTGCACGTATTGAATGCTGAAGTCCATTGAAATTGTCTCCTTTATATTTCCCCAGGTCATTCATTTTCCTTAGTCTCAAATAATTGCCTTTACTATCCTGCATAGAAGGACAAATCACAAGTCTCTAGGCGGCTTACCGCACTGAGAATCGTAGGCTTAGACATATAACCCGGAATAAAAAGCTAAGTCATGAAAGACTGATCCTCAATCATACCCTTGATATAGCCGTAATAACACACTTACCGGCCTTCAAGTACACTTCCGGTTTATATAACCCGGAATAGCAAGGTTGGTACCTCAATTCCGGTTTACCAGCCTTGATAACGCCAATTGTGTTCGACTAGCACTGTGAATCAAAGTTAAGCCCGCAAAGTGAGACCCGCCGTGCATACTATTGAAATAATCAGAAGAACTTTTTTGTAAATCAGAAAGGCTTAGGGGCTTCCGGTTCGAATACGACCAGAAACCCGTCCCAAAGGGGTTATGCTAAGATTCGAATGCGATCATATAGCCCCCAGTGGGTGTGGCGATGCCAATCAAGAGGGTACCGACAGCTATGTTCTCTTCGGTTCGAATACAACCTATGTTTGAACAGGAAGCCCCCAAATGACTTTAGGAGTTGTTTAACGACGCTGATTCGAATACGATCCACGTCGGTTCCCAAAGGGGTTAAACTATGATTCAAATATGATCAAAGAAAACTCCCCAATGAGCTCGGCACTTTGCCAATCAAATGGGTATCGACAGCTATGTTCTCTTTGGTTCGAATACGACCTATGTTTGAACAGGAAGCCCCCAAGTGACTATATTGCACACGGCTAGATTCGAATACGGTCATAAGCCGGATCCACCTCCAAGGTACCATGTGATCTTATGATGGAAACAACACATTTATCTTTGGAGGAGAAAAAAGGACAGAGGTCCTGCTTTATTACTTATCATAATATATACATGGCTTAGAGAAATATGTACATTACGAGAGCCATCGGCTCAAGTGTAATAAGGCCAAAGCAGGCTGCGCACCGGGCATGAAGATTCCAACCCGGCTCGGCGGCTCAAACGGATCCGGAATACTGTCACCATCGGAATAACCCATGAGCCTGCCATCTTGAAGTTGATACAACGAGTTTGACTCACCGGTAGACGACTCGCCGTCAGAGCCGGTGGCCACCTCATCACCAGATCCAGATCCATGAGAAAGCCCTCCATGGATACATCCCACGAAAGCACGCTTCATGGCAGGCTGGGCCCGGGCGGGTCGTGTGCACTGAGCCGTCTCGATGAGATCGGCGCAGAGATCCGGCTCAGGGCCCGGCTCACCAATCTTGCCGATGAACACATGAATTCCTCCGAAGGGGACCCGGTATCCGTACTCAACTGAGCCGGCGTGGGGGCCCCAGTCTGCATCATTGATGTAGAGCTTGCCGCGACGACTCTTGGTCATCCGGCCCACAGCGTATCCCTTGAGCCCTTCGAAGCTGCCCTTCAAGAACTCAAATCCACCGTGCGCTGGCCCCACGGTGGGCGCCAACTGTCGTGGAATTGTCACGGCAGATGTCCTCGAGCTAGGACTTAGTCGTGGAGTCATCGCCACTAGGAAGCTTGAAGGGGTTAAGCGGGACAAGGAACACGAGGGTTTATACTGGTTCGGCCCCTTACGGTGAAGGTAAAAGCCTACGTCCAGTTGAGGTGGTATTGATTAGGGTTTCGAGGACCAGGGAGCTTAACTGCTATGCCTGGCTCTCGATGAGATCTTTCTTGTCCCTAAACCGCTGCCGGGTCGTCCCTTTATATAGGGAGGCTGACGCCCAGCAGCTCTCAGAGTCCCGGCCGGCTTATAAGAGTGTCCGGCTCGGACTCTCAACTATTCTTGCCTTACACTACAAGTTCTACTATAATGATGATTGTAACTACGGGCCTTAAGCCATGTCCGGGTCTTAAGCCCATCTTTGGCCCACCGTCTTCAGGCTTGGCGCCGGGCTTCACGCGACGACCATTATGAGTAACCCGGCCCCTTCTGGCGGGTGACTCTAAGGTCTATATCCTCAACACTATGGTTAGAATTTATCCTAATACTTCTCTCGTAGTTGCGGATGCTTGCGGGAGGGTTAATCATAAGTGGGAGGTTTGTTCAAGTAAGAACAACACCTAAGCACCGGTCCACCCACATATCAAATTATCAAAGTAGCGAACACGAATTAAACCAACATGATGAAAGTGACTAGATGAAATTCCCGTGTACCCTCAAGAACACTTTGCTTATCATAAGAGACCGTTTTGGCTTGTCCTTTGCCTCAAAAAGATTGGGCTACCTTGCTCCACTTTTGTTACTACTATTGTTACTTGCTCATTACAAATTATCTTGCTATCAAACTACTCTGCTACTTACAATTTCAGCACTCAAGAGAAAAGCATTGGCATGGTATAGGCTATGTGATGATATTGGATCATGGAATTGGAACCGTTTGAAATTGGAGTTCCACCAAAAAAATATCCTATGCATCTAGTTCATCGTGATCGGAGTTATATATATAATTTTTTGCCTCGTGAAGGAGAAAGTATCGCTCTAGCTTGGGGGAGGCTTAGGTCAATGTTATATTCATGCCCCAATCATGAGCTCTCGGGAGAAATTATTATCCACATTTTTTATGCTCGGCATTCTCGTAATGAGCAAACCATGCTTGATACTTCTTGTGCTGGTTCTTTCATGAAGAAGACTATTGAATTCTGGTGGGATCTTTTGGAAAGAATTAAACACAACTCTGAAGATTGGGAACTCGACGAAGGTAAAGAGTCAGGTATTAAGCTTAAGTATGATTGTGTTAAATCTTTTATGGATACCGATGCTTTTCAAAAGTTTAGCACTAAATATGGACTAGACTCTGGGATAGTAGCCTCCTTTTGTGAATCATTTGCTACTCATGTTGAACTCCCTAAAGAGAAGTGGTTTAAATATCACCCACCTATTAAAGAAGAAATTAAAGAACTGGTACCTGTTAAAGAAGAAACTATACTTTATAATGTTGATCCAGTTGTCCCTTCTACTTATATTGAGAAACCACGTTTTCCTGTTAGGATTAAGGAACATGCTAAAGTTTCAATTGTGGTTAACAAAAGCTATATTAGAACACCTAAACCTGATGAACAAATTAAAGTAGAACCTAGTATTGCTATGGTTAAAGATCTCTTAGAAGAAGATATAGATAGGCATGTTATTTACTTCTGTGAAGAAGCTGCTAGAATTGCCAAACCTGATAAAAAGGATAAACATAGACCTATTGTTGGCACGCCTGTCATCTCAGTTAAAATAGGAGATCACTGTTATCATGGTTTCTGTGACATAGGTGATAGTGTGAGTGCTATCCCTTACACCTTCTATCAAGAAATTATGAATGACATAGCACCCGCAGAGATAGAAGACATAGATGTTACTATTAAACTTGCTAATAGAGACACTATATCACCTATTGGTATTGTTAGAGATGTTGAAGTCTTATGTGGGAAAATAAAATACCCTACTGATTTCCTTGTTCTTGGTTCCCCACAAGATGACTTTTGTCCCATTATTTTTGGTAGACCTTTCTTGAAGACCGTTAATGCCAGAATAGACTGTGAGAAACAAATTGTCGGTGTTACTTTTGGTGATGAGTCTCATGAGTTTAATTTTTCCAAGTTTAGTAGAAATCTTCATGAGAAATAATTGCCTAGTAAGAATGAATTAATTGGTCTTGCTTCTATTGGTGTGCCACCTACTCATCCTTTAGAACAATATTTGCTAGACCATGAAAATGATTTACATATGCACGAAAGAAATGAAATAGATAAGATTTTCTTTGAACAACGTCCTCTGCTTAAACACAATTTGCCTATTGAAACTCTATGAGGTCCCCCTCCACCTAAAGGTGATCCTGTGTTTGAATTAAAACAATTGCCAGACACTTTGAAATATGCTTATCTTGATGAAAATAAGATATATCCTGTTCTTATTAGTGCTAACCTTTCAAAACATGAAGAAGAAAGATTATTGAAAGTTCTAAGGAAGCACCGAGCTGCTATTGGATATACTCTTGATGATTTAAAGGGCATTAGTCCCACCCTATGTCAGAACAAAATTAATATGGAACCTGATGATAAACCCGTTGTTGATCACCAACATCGGTTAAATCCGAAGATGAAAGAGGTGGTAAGAACGGAAATATTAAAACTTTTGGAAGCAGGTATAATCTATCCTATAGCTGATAGTAGATGGGTAAGTCCTGTTCATTGTGTCCTGATAATCCCCAAGTGCAGGGAATCATCGTAGCAATTTCCAAAGGTGGAAGTGATAAGTATGGAGTGTCGAACCCACAAGGAGCTAAAGGTAAGATCAATATTCTCTCAAGCCCTATCTGCCACTGATACGACTTTACGTGCACCGAACGTTTGCTTCCAACTAGAAACGAGAAATAAAACTACGTTGAGGGTATGAAGAGGATAACTTTGCATGATATCGGAGAGCTAAAATATGGAAGTAGGTGTTGTTATCATAAAGTTAGAATATATTACTAAATATTATAAATAGCGAGTGTGGAATAATGGTGGATCGGTGTGCGGAATTGTCCTAGGCAACCGTTAACAAGACCGGTGATCACTATTGCAGTTTCATATGAGGGAGAGGCATAAGCTAACATACTTTCTCTACTTGGATCATATGCACTTATGATTGGAACTCTAGCAAGCATCCGCAACTACTAAAGATCATTAAGGTAAAACCCAACCATAGCATTAAAGCATCAAGTCCTCTTTATTCCCATACGCAACAACCCCCTTACTCGGGTTTAAGCTTCTGTCACTCTAGCAACCCACTATAAGCGAATCATGAACGTATTGCAACACCCTACAGCGGGAATCCCTCACGCTTGCGCGACACGGAGGGCACGATAGGACATCACCAAAATAAAACATACAACTCGTATGTAACGCCCCGAGACCGACGCTCCAGATGCGTTCCATGTTTTGCGTGTCAGCTCGGTTATTTATTTTGTGTGTTGCATTCATCATCGCATCATTTGCATTGCATCGGCACTTCGTTGCCGTCGTGTTTTAAAAACTTGCATCCGCTCGTAGTTGTCGCGTTTCCCCTTGCGTTCGTTGACCATTCTAAGTCTAACCGGATTTTTGATTCTCTCTTGTCTGACCGTTTGACTCTCTCTGCACAACCACCGAACCCCTCCTTGCGCAGTGCATAGACCCCTCTCGCGCGTCCGGAACCTCCCCGAACCCGACCCGATTTTGTTGTGACCGTTGGGTCCGAATCATCCCCTAACATCTACAAAATATCTCCGTTTTCTTCATTGGACATCCTAACCTATATTTTTCCCAGCCCTCCGATTACGATCGTGGGTTGTGATAGCCCCTACCCTAATCTCATTGCAGTATAAATAATGACCCAACCCTAATTTTTAGGGGAGCTGTCCCATCAATCCCATCCGCCGCCACTAGCTCCACCTGGTCTCCCCCTTTCCTCGGGATCTTGCCCGATCCACCCAAATCGATCCTGCCTTCTCCTCCTCGTCTCTGCAGCGAACCCAACCAGCACCCCCCCTCGATCGACCTCCGCCGCGGCCTCCCCTGCCTCCATGGACGCGTCCAGCACCTGCAGAGCAGCACGTCCCCTCCAAGCGCTGCCTGTTTCGCGCCCGAGGAGATGCTCGCCGAGCTCCACCGGCGACCACTTCCAGCAAGACCCTCGCGGCCTCCTCTGCTTCTCCTCGAGCCTGCAACAACAGCCCAACTGCGAGCCTCCCCACGCCAGCGCGACTCCCTCCTGCGCCCGAGCCCTCCGTCCTCGAGCTCCGCCCCTCGCCAGGCCTCGCTTGCTCGCCGCCGTCGCGCCAAGTACGCCTTCACCCTCTGCTCTCCTGCGCCTCGTCCCCGACCCCGGCGAGTCCAGCCACCCGGAGCTCCTCGGCGCCGGCCGGATCCGACGCCCTGGAGACCCGCGCCCCGCCGGACTTCCTTCCGCCGTCGCCAAGTTCTGCTGCCCCTGCTTCCATCTCCGTCGCCGCCGGCTGCATCGAGCAGCAACGAGCAGAGGACGAGGTGCCGCTGCCCCGTGCCTCACGTTGACCGTGCCCTGCCTTCCCACGCCTGGGCAGCGCGCCTCTAGATCAGGCCCAGGCCCAGCTCCAGCGCCAAGGCCCAACGCCCCTTCCAGCCTCCTCCTCCACCGACTGGGCCTCAGCCCATGGTGAGCCACCGCTGCGCCCCCTTCCACTGTTTGCCCAAGTGCAGTTTCGGCCCGGGTAGTTTTTTTTCCCGTCTGCGATTTTGTCCATTTATCCAGAGTATTGCAGTTTTACAAAAAAACCCTTGATGTTCATGCATTAATAATTAATTAACCGTGCATCTTTTGTAAATAATTTATATATGAAAAATGTCTAGAATTTCATCTAGTTTAATTATATGCCACTTTCACCCATGTTAAAATTTTTTAAAATGTTGTTTGATTAATTTTGCTCGAATAACATGCTAAAATGATTTATTTCATAACTAAATAACCGTAACTCGGATTTTAATAAACTTTATATGCAAATGGGGTAGAAAAATGCATAGATTAACATGGTGCACTTCATTTTGCTGTTTAACAACATTTAAATGGTGTTTAGGGCAGAACAGTACCAAATCTAAATTATGGACATGAGGATTTTCCGGAAATTGTTGTTTGTTGTTCCGGCCTCATTTAAATTGCCTAAAATGTGTAGTTTACTTATGTCTCACCTCTTGCCATGTTAATCAACATTTAATATGGTTGGGTACATAATGAGAGAGAACTAAATAATTGATGTGGTGTTTCGTCAATATGCAACTCGTTGCATATTGAGCTCCACTTAATCTGTAGTGTTGTTTGTTGCACTTTGCCATGCCATGCCTCATTAAACCGGACATGCATCATATTTGTTTTTGGATCATGCCATGTGTATGTGGTGGTTGTTTACTATGTTGTTTGTTTCTTTCCGGTTTGCTTCTCTCGTTAGCTTCGGTTTCTTTCCGGAGTTGTGAGGATTCGTTCGACTACGTCCGTTTGTCGTCTTCATGGACTGGTTCTTCTTCCTTGCGGGATCTCAGGCAAGATGACCATACCCTCGAAATCACTTCTATCTTTGCTTGCTAGTTGTTCGCTCTATTGCTATGCTGCGCTACCTATTCACTTGCTCTTCAAGCCTCCCAAATTGCCATGAACCTCTAACCTTTGTCACCTTCCTAGCAAACCGTTGTTTGGCTATGTTACCGCTTTGCTCAGCCCCTTCTTATAGTGTTGCTAGTTGCAGGTGAAGATGAAGATTGCTCCATGTTGGATTATGTTTATGTTGGGATATCACATTATCTCTTATTTAATTAATGCATCTATATACTTGGTAAAGGGTGGAAGGCTCGGCCTTATGCCTGGTGTTTTGTTCCACTCTTGCTGTCCTAGTTTCCGTCATACCGGTGTTATGTTCCTTGATTTTGCATTCCTTACGCGGTTGGGTGATTTATGGGACCCCCTTGACAGTTCGCTTTGAATAAAACTCCTCCAGCAAGGCCCAACCTTGGTTTTACCATTTGCTACCACCTATCCCCTTTTCCCTTGGGTTCTGCAGACTCAAGGGTCATCTTTATTTTAGACCCCCCCGGGAGAGTGCTCCTTCGAGTGTTGGTCCGAACCGAGCAGCCTGCGGGGCCACCTCGGGGAAACTCGAGGTCTGGTTTTACTCGTAGCTTGACTTATCCGGTGTGCCCTGAAAACGAGATATGTGCAGCTCCTATCGGGATTTGTCGGCACATCGGGCGGCTTTGCTGGTCTTGTTTTACCATTGTCGAAATGTCTTGTAAACCGGGATTCCGAGACTGATCGGGTCTTCCCGGGAGAAGGTTTATCCTTCATTGACCGTGAGAGCTTATAATGGGCTAAGTTGGGACACCCCTGCAGGGTTTTATCTTTCGAAAGTCGTGCCAGCGGTTATGAGGCAGATGGGAATTTGTTAACATCTGGTTGTAGAGAACTTGGCACTTGACCTTAATTAAAACGCATCAACCGCGTGTGTAGCCGTGATGGTCTCTTCTCGGCGGAGTCCGGGAGGTGAACACGATTTCTGGGTTATATTTGACATAAGTAGGAGTTCAGGATCGCTTCTTGATCATTGCTAGCTTCACGACCATTCCGTTGCTTCTCTTCTCGCTCCCATTTGCGTATGTTAGCCACCATATATGCTAGTGCTTGCTGCAACTCCACCTCATTACACCATCCTTTCCTATAGGCTTAAATAGTCTTGATCTCGCGGGTGTGAGATTGCTGAGTCCTCGTGACTCACAGATACTTCCAAAACAGTTGCAGGTGCCGACGATGCCAGTGCAGGTGACGCAACCGAGCTCAAGTGGGAGCCCGATGAAGATCTTGTTCGTTGTGTTGTTCTTTTCTTGTTGATCAGTAGTGGAGCCCAGTTGGGACGATCAGGGATCTAGCAGTTGGGTTGTCTTCTTTTCTTTTGGTTCCGTAGTCGGACCTATGTGTGCATCTTGAATGATGTATGACTTATTCATGTATTGTGTGAAGTGGCGATTGTAAGCCAACTATTTATCCCATTCTTGTTCATTACATGGGATTGTGTGAAGATGACCCTCCTTGCGACAAAACCACAATGCGGTTATGCCTCTAAGTCGTGCCTCGACACGTGGGAGATATAGCCGCATCGTGGGCGTTACATCGTACCAATCTAGATCATCAATCAACCCACAGACAAAGGATATCTACTCAAAACATCATAAGATGGCAACACATCATTGGATCATAATATGTGGCATAAAGCACCATGTTCAAGTAGGGATTACAGCGGGATGCGGGAGAGTGGACCGCGTAAAATAGATGAGGATGGTGATGATGATGGTGATGTTGATGAAGACGATCACCGCGGCGATGATTCCCCTTCCGATGGCACTCCGGCGCCACCGAGAGAGAGGAGGAGAGGTTCTCCCCCTTGTGCTTCCTCCTCCATGGCCTCCCCCCAAGATGGGGAGAGGTTCTCCCTCTGGTCCTTGGCCTTCATGGCGATGATGGCCCCTCTGGGATACTCCTCCATGGCCACCGGTGATGATGGCCCCCTCCGGCAGGGTGCCGGGGAGGGCCTAGATTGATTTCTCGTGGCTACAGAGGCTTGCGGCGGCGGAACTCCCGATCTAGGTTGATTTTCCGAGGTTTCTATATTTATAGGAATTGTTGGCGTCGGTCTCACGTCATGGAGGTGCCCGAGCTGTCCACGAGGCAGGCCCACGCGCCCAGGGGGTGGGCGCGCCCCCACCCTCGTGGGCAGCCCGGGACTCTTCTGGCCCAACTCCGATGCTCCGTGGTCTTCTTTTGGTCCATAAAAAATCATCAAAAATTGGCACGTCAATTGGACTCCGTTTGGTATTCCTTTTCTGCAAAACTCAAAAACAAGGAGAAAACAGAAACTGGCACTGGGCTCTAGGTTAATAGGTTAGTCCCAAAAATCATATAAAACAACATATAAAAGCCCATTAAACATCCAAGATAGATAATATAACAGCATGAATACTTCATAAATTATAGATATGTTGGAGACGTATCAGCATCCCCAAGCTTAATTCCTGCTCGTCCTCGAGTAGGTAAATGATAAAAGAAATAATTTATGAAGTGTGAATGCTAGCAAGTGCTTAAGTTTGATCAATGATAATTCCAATAACTTTTTCTAGCATCATTATATGTCATAACAGTAGCTCATCTCATAAAACTTTTCATGATCAAGTAACAAGCTATTCACATGTTACAGTATAGATCATAAACTTTCTTGAAAACTAACAAACCGTGTTATCAGTCATCAAACAATTACAATTCATCTTATTTTCAGGAAGAGTCTATGTGAGAGCTTTGATTTAGCAAACTCCACATACTCAACTATCATTTAGTCTTTCACAATTGCTAACACTCACGTGATATTTATGGGTCCAAAGCTTTAATCAGACACAGAGAAAGATAGGGGCTTATAGATTCGCCTCCCGACCTTTTACCTCAAGGGTGATGTCAACAATAATAGTTCATGATGCCTTACATCCAATTGGATATATATATATATATATTAGAATCTTTCCAACACAATGTGCTTGCCAAAGGATAAAATGTAAAAAGAAAAGGTGAAAAATCACCCAGACTCTTGCATAAGGGTAAGAGATAAAAGTAAAAGATAGGCCCTTCGCAGAGGGAAGCAGAGGTTGGCATGCGCTTTCAGGGTTGGATGCACAAAATCTTAATGCGAAAGAACGTCACTTTATATTGCCACTTGTGATATGGACCTTTATTATGCAGTCTGTCGCTTTTTTTCCTTCCACATCACAAGATCGTATAAAGCTTCTTTCCTCCACACTAATCAATCATACATATTTAGAGAGCAATTTTTGTTGCTTGCACCGATGACAACTTACTTGAAGGATCTTACTCAATCCATAGGTAGGTATGGTGGACTCTCATGGCAAAACCGGGTTTAAGGGTATTTGAAAGCACAAGTAGTATCTCTACTTAGTGCAAAGAATTTGGCTAGCATAAGGGGGGAAGGCAAGCTCAACATGTTGGATGATCCAAGACAATATACTTTATTTCGGATATAAGAAAACATAACCCATTACATTGTCTTCCTTGTCCGACATCAACCTTTTAGCATGTCATATTTTAAATGAGTGCTCACAATTACAAAAGATGTCGAAGATAGTATATTTATATGTGAAATCTCTCTTCCTTCAATATTCTTTCATGAATTGTTCAAGTGACCAATTCTACGTTGGCTAACTTTCAATGAGTTTACTACCTATACTTATTATGTGTGAAGTCATTACTCCCCATGTTATAAGCATGTGAAACATATATATATTCAGATTTATGACATTCAATTCATTCAACCATTTACTCATAGGATATACGTGAAGCACATGAGTAAATGACAAACTACTCCAAAAGATATAAGTGAAGAACACTGAGTAGTCAAATAATTAACTAGCCATGGGAGGATTCTTTTTCATTCAATATTTCAGATCCAATGATTTTATTCAAACAGCAAGTAAAATTTAAAACATGCTCCAAGCAAAACGCATATCATGTGACGAATAAAAATATAGCTCTGAGTAAGGTATACCGATAGTTTTGAAGACGAAAGAGGGGATGCCTTCCGGGGCTTCCCCAAGCTTAGGCGCTTGAGTCTTCCTTGAATATTACCTTGGGGTGCCTTGGACATCCCCAAGCTTAGGGTCTTTCCACTCCTTATTCTCCTCATATCGATATCTCACCCAAAGCTTGAAAACTTCAATCACACAAAACTTAACGAAACTTCGTGAGATAGGTTAGTATGATAAAGAGTAAACCATTCACTTTGGTACTGTCAAAGACAAGGTTCATAATTGTTCTCACACAATGCCTACTGTACCATATCATTTCTACAATTTATATTGAGAAATATAAGTCATAGAAACTAGAAAACAAGCAAACCATGCAATGAAAACAGAATCTGTCAGAAACAGAACAGTCTGTAATGATCTGAACATAAACCATACTTCTGCTACTCCAAAAATTATGAAATAAATTGGTGGACGTGAGGAATTTGTCTATTAATCTTCTGCAAAAATAATAAACTCAAAAGCACTCTTCTGTAAAAAATGACAGCTAATATCATGAGCGCAAAGTTTCTGTTTTTTTACAGCAAGATCACATTAACTTTCACCCAAGTCTTCCCAAAGGTCTTACTTGGCACTTTATTGAAACAAAATCTATAAAACATGATTACTACAGTAGATTAATCATGTAGACACACAAAAACAGTAAGGGTAAATATTGGGTTGTCTCCCAACAAGCGCTTTTCTTTAATGCCTTTTAGCTAGGCATGATGATTTCAATGATGCTCACATAAAAGATAAGAATTGAAACATAAAGAGAGCATCATGAAGAATATGACTAGCACAATTGATTCTAACCAACTTCCTATGCCTAGGGATTTTGTGAGGACACAACTTATGGGAACAAGAATCAACTAGCATAGGAAGGCAAAACAAGTATAACTTCAAAACTTTAAGTACATAGAGAGGAAACTTGATATTATTGCAACTCCTACAAGCATGTATTCCTCCCTCATAATAATTTTCAGTAGCATCATGGATAGCAACTTTGTTCTCATACTCAATTGGAACCTCTTCCGAAATAGTGGAATCATTATTAGCTAAAGTTGACACTCTTCCAAATCCACTTTCATAAATATCACACTAAGATTCAACACCCTCCAAAATAGTGGGATCACTAATTCCTAAAGTTGACACTCTTCCAAACCCACTTTAAATTATAGTATTATTCATACTCCAAAAGATATAAGTGAAGTTCATGGAGCATTCTACAATTAATATAGACTAACCAATATCCAAGCTCAAAATATGTAAGTGAAGCACACGAAGCATTCTATAAAACCATACTCAAAAGATTTAAGTGAAGCACAAAGAGCAGTTCTATAAGATCATACTTAAAAGATATAAGTGAAGCACATAAAGTATTCTATAAATCAATGAAGGGCTATCTCATGCTAGCATGGTTCTTAAAGGAAAAACAAAAACACAAAGGACACAAATCATGTGAACAAAACAAAAACCGAGGTATACCGATATTTGTTGAAGAAGAAAGATGGGATGCCAACCGGGGCATCCCCAAGCTTAGATGCTTGAGTATCCTTTGAAATATTTACTTGGGGTGCCTTGGGCATCCCCAAGCTTGAACTCTTGCCTCTCTTTATTCTTCTCATATTGATAGTTCCTCGATCTTCGAACACTTCATCCACACAAAACTTTAACAAAAAATTTGTGAGATCCGATAGTATAACAAAGCAAATCACTACTATAAGTATTGTAATGAACTCATTCTTTATTTATATTGGTGTTAAACCTACTGTATTCCAACTTCTCTATGGTTCATACCCCCCGATACTAGCCATAGATTTTTTTGAGCCGAGACCGTAGAACAATCGTTCTACGGTAATTATATTATAAATAAAAGTAAGAACAAAACAGAATCTATACTAGCCATAGATTCATCGAAATAAGCAAACAACACACGCAAAACAGAATCTGTTAAAAACAGAACAGTCTGTAGTAATCTGGAAGTTTGGTAAACTTCTGTAACTCCTAAAATTATGAAATAAATTTGAAAATTTGAAAAATTTGTACAGAAGTAATGTGCAAAAAGTTTCAGACCCATTTGACGTTCCAGTAAAAAACGTAAATTCATGCACTACAGCCAAAGTTTCTGTTTTTGTTCTGCACATAGTAAACAAGCAATCCAATCATCCTAAAACCAAAGCTTGGCACATTATTTTTATAATACAATGGATATATACAAGGGGATAATTATTTACAGAGAAACTTCCATGAAAAATTCTACATTGTTTCCGTGAGCATGAACACAAGTGCTCAAGGTCGACCCTCACTTCTTCAATGCATAACTTTCCAATCACTTCTCTTTTTGAAAACTTTTTAGGCATGAAAGGCAAGTAATTTTTTTTGTATTTTCATTCTTTAAAAAAATTGTATGTTTCACCCACAACTAAACAGAAACAAAAAGGAAAAAACAAAATCTACTTAGTGAAGAAAGCAAACAAGCACACACGAGAATATCAACCCCACGCTATTGCTCCCCGGCAACGGCGCCAGAAAAGAGCTTGATAATCCCCAAGTGCAGGGAATCATCGTAGCAATTTCCAAAGGTGGAAGTGATAAGTATGGAGTGTCGAACCCACAAGGAGCTAAAGGTAAGATCAATATTCTCTCAAGCCCTATCTGCCACTGATACGACTTTACATGCACCGAACGTTTGCTTCCAACTAGAAACGAGAAATAAAACTACGTTGAGGGTATGAAGAGGATAACTTTGCATGATATCGGAGAGCTAAAATATGAAAGTAGGTGCTGTTATCATAAAGTTAGAATATATTACTAAATATTATAAATAGCGAGTGTGGAATAATGGTGGATCGGTGTGCGGAATTGTCCTAGGCAACCGTTAACAAGACCGGTGATCACTATTGTAGTTTCATATGAGGGAGAGGCATAAGCTAACATACTTTCTCTACTTGGATCATATGCACTTATGATTGGAACTCTAGCAAGCATCCGCAACTACTAAAGATCATTAAGGTAAAACCCAACCATAGCATTAAAGCATCAAGTCCTCTTTATTCCCATACGCAACAACCCCCTTACTCTGGTTTAAGCTTCTGTCACTCTAGCAACCCACTATAAGCGAATCATGAATGTATTGCAACACCCTACAGTGGGAATCCCTCACGCTTGCGCGACACGGAGGGCACGATAGGACAGCACCAAAATAAAACATACAACTCGTACCAATCTAGATCATCAATCAACCCACAGACAAAGGATATCTACTCAAAACATCATAAGATGGCAACACATCATTGGATCATAATATGTGGCATAAAGCACCATGTTCAAGTAGGGATTACAGCGGGGTGCGGGAGAGTGGACCGCGTAAAATAGATGAGGATGGTGATGATGATGGTGATGTTGATGAAGACGATCACCGCGGCGATGATTCCCCTCCCGATGGCACTCCGGCGCCACCGAGAGAGAGGAGGAGAGGTTCTCCCCCTTGTGCTTCCTCCTCCATGGCCTCCCCCCGAGATGGGGAGAGGTTCTCCCTCTGGTCCTTGGCCTCCATGGCGATGATGGCCCCTCCGGGATACTCCTCCATGGCCACCGGTGATGATGGCCCCCTCCGGCAGGGTGCCGGGGAGGGCCTAGATTGATTTCTCGTGCCTACAGAGGCTTCCGGCGGTGGAACTCCTGATCTAGGTTGATTTTCTGAGGTTTCTGTATTTATAGGAATTTTTGGCATCGGTCTCACGTCAAGGAGGTGCCCGAGCTGTCCACGAGGCAGGCCCACGCGCCTAGGGGGGTGGGCGCGCCCCCCACCCTCGTGGGCAGCCCGGGACTCTTCTGGCCCAACTCCGGTGCTCCGTGGTCTTCTTTTGGTCCATAAAAATCATCAAAAATTGGCACGTCAATTGGACTCCGTTTGGTATTCCTTTTCTGCAAAACTCAAAAACAAGGAGAAAACAGAAACTGGCACTGGGCTCTAGGTTAATAGGTTAGTCCCAAAAATCATATAAAAGCCCATTAAACATCCAAGATAGATAATATAACAGCATGAATACTTCATAGATTATAGATACGTTGGAGACGTATCATGTCCTTAAGAAAGGAGGTTTAACTGTTTTTCCTAGTGATAAGAATGAACTTATTCCACAAAGAATTGTTACACGCTATAGAATGGTAATTGATTTTAGAAAATTAAACAAAGCAACTAGAAAAGAGCATTACCCTTTACCTTTTATTGATCAAATGCTTGAAAGATTATCTAAGCACACACACTTTTGCTTCCTTGATGGATATTCTGGCTTTTCACAAATACCTGTTTCTCAACCTGATCTAGAAAAGACCACTTTTACTTGTCCTTTTGGAACCTATGCTTATATACGTATGCCTTTTGGTTTATGTAATGCACCTGCTACCTTTCAAAGATGTATGACTTCTATATTCTCTGACTTTTGTGAAAAGATTGTTGAGGTTTTCATGGACGATTTCTCTGTTTATGGGAAGTCTTTTGATGATTGTTTAAGCAATCTTGATCGAGTTTTGTAGAGATGTGCACAAACAAATCTTGTCTTGAATTGGGAGAAGTGTCACTTTATGGTTAATGAGGGCATTGTCTTGGGTCATAAAATTTCTGAAAGAGGTATTGAAGTGGACCAAGCTAAGGTTGATGCCATTGAGAAAATGCCATGTCCTAAAGATATAAAAGGTATTCGTAGTTTCCTAGGTCATGTTGGTTTCTATAGGAGATTTATCAAAGACTTTTCTAAAATTTCTAGGCCCCTCACTAGTCTTTTGCAAAAGGATATTCCTTTTGTTTTCGATGATGATTGTTTAGAAGCCTTTGAAACACTCAAGAAAGCCTTAATTTGTACACCTATTATTCAACCACCTGATTGGAACTTGCCTTTTGAAATTATGTGTGATGCTAGTGATTATGCTGTTCGTGTTGTTCTAGGACAAAGAGTTGATAAGAAATTGAATGTTATTCATTATGCTAGTAAAACTCTAGACAGTGCTCAAAGAAATTATGCTACTACTGAAAAAATTCTTAGCAGTGGTGTTTGCTTGTGATAAATTTAGACCTTATATTGTTGATTCCAAAGTAACTGTTAAGATAGACCATGCTGCTATTAAATATCTTATGGAAAAGAAAGATGCTAAACCTAGACTTATTCGATGGGTTCTCTTGTTACAAGAATTTGACTTGCATATCATTGATAGAAAATGAGCTGAGAACCCCGTAGCTGACAATTTATCTAGGCTTGAAAAATGTGCCTGATGACCCACTACCTATTGATGATAGTTTTCCTGATGAGCAGTTAGTTGCAATAAATGTTTCTCATAGTACTCCTTGGTATGCTGACTATGCTAATTACATTGTTGCTAAATATTTACCACCTAGCTTTACCTACCAACAAAAGAAAAAATTCTTCTATGATTTAATACTTTACTTTTGGGATGACCCACATCTTTATAAAGAAGGAGTAGATGGTATTATTAGACATTGTGTACCTGACCATGAACAGGGACAAATCCTACGGAAATGTCACTCCGAACCTTATGGAGGGCATCATGCTGGAGATAGAACTTCTCACAAGGTATTGCAGTCTGGATTTTATTGGCCTACTCTCTTCAAGGATGCCCGTAAGTACGTCTCATCTTGTAATGAATGTCAAAGAATAGGTAATATCAGTAAGCGTCAAGAAATGCCTATGAATTATTCACTTGCTGTTGAACCATTTGATGTTTGGGATTTGATTACATGGGACCTTTTCCTTCCTCTAATGGGTATACACATATTTATGTTGTTGTTGATTATGTTATTAGAAGCTATTCCAACCAGTAGTGCTAATCACAACACCTCTATTAAAATGCTTAAAGAAGTTATTTTCCCAAGGTTTGGAGTCCCTAGATATTTAATGACGGATGGTGGTTCACACTTTATTCATGATGCTTTCCGTAAAATGCTTGGCAAGTATGATGTTAACCATAGAATTGCATCACCTTATCATCCTCAGTCTAGTGGTCAAGTTGAACTTAGCAATAGAGAAATAAAATTAATTTTGCAAAAAGACTGTAAATAGGTCCAGGAAGAATTGGTCTAAGAAATTAGAGGATGCACTTTGGGCTTATAGAACAGCATATAAAAATCCTATGGGTATGTCTCCTTATAAAATGGTTTATGGAAAAGCTTGTCATTTGCCTCTTGAGTTAGGACATATAGCATATTGGGCCATCAAAGAGCTCAATTATGATTTCAAGCTTTCTGGTGAAAAGAGGTTATTTGATATTAGCTCATTAGATGAATGGAGAACCCAAGCTTATGAAAATGCAAAATTATTCAAAGAGAAAGTTAAAAGATGGCATGACAAAAGAATCCAAAAGCGTGAGTTTAAAGTTGGAGAATATGTTCTTTTGTACAACTCTCATTTTAGATTCTTTGCAGGAAACTCCTCTCAAAATGGGAAGGCCCCTATGTTATCGAGGAGGTTTACCGGTCTGGAGCCATCAAAATAAATAATTCTGAAGGTACTAACCCGAAGGTTGTCAATGGACAACGAATAAAGCATTATATCTCAGGTACGCCCATTAATGTTGAAAGTAATATTATCCAAACTTTGACACCGGAAGAACACATAAAAGAGTCCCTCCGGAACGCTCCAGAATCGTGAAGGAGGTACGTGATACGGTAAGTAACAGACTCCGAAAAATCCGCAAAAATATTTTTATCAGTTTTGGAATATTTAAAATTTAGGAAATAAAAAAACTTCCAGGAAGCATACCCTAGTGGGCACAAGACACCAGGGCGTGCCAGGCTTGCCAGGCGCGCCTAGGTGGGTTGTGCCCACGTGGGACACCTTCTGGACTCCGTTTTTCTTCCGTATACTTGTCCTCCAAGATAAAAAAAATCTATATATACTTCCTGAACCTGTTGATCACCGTATCGCGAAGAAATCCTCTATTCTCTTTTCTTGCTGTTTTCTGTCAGATCCCATCTACCATGGCCGATTCAAGCTCCTCGAAGGACAAGTTCTTCAAGAACGTCATCAACCCATATTTGCGGGAGGTGGTGCAGCACCCTCAAACCATCCAGATGCATGAGGGGGTGTAGTACATCCGCGATGAGCAAGGTCCCAAGGGCACGGGAACCGTGGAGGCCAGGCTTGAAGCTATGGAGCAGGAAGTCTTCCGGTGCAAGGGGATGGTGGAGCATGGGCTCAATTCCAATCACCTCATGATCATGGACCTTTCCCATGATCTCAAGGTGGATGGCAAGCCCATGAAGGACATTGTCTTCACCCTCAACGAGCAAATCAACTTTCTCCAAAGCCAGATCTATGATCTTCAAAACCAAGTCTTTGAATATGAGGCGATGTTTAAAGGTATGAGTTTGGCTGCTAGTTGCAGGACCCGTGAGACTCACTCCTCCTCTTATGATGGTGGACCACTGCCATGGAAATCCGAGGACAAGATCTCTTCTTCTTCACCACCAAAGGAGAATTGAGTTTCGGGTATGGGCACTCCCCTTGGCTTCCGCCAAGCTTGGGGGAGGTGCCCCGGTAATATCATTCCCACTATCTTTTTGCTTTTACTTATTTCTAGTTCAATCTTTTTCTTTAGATGAATAAAAGTTTAGTTCGATCCTTTCTTCTTTGAGAGTTTTCTTAGTGATCTATCCTTGTTATATAATAAAGTTTAGTTTGAGTTTTTGCTTTCTTTACTTTCATGTTGCAAATAAAGAAAAGAAATAAGAAAGAGAAAAAAAGAGAAAGGAAATAAATCAAGAAGATAATATACTAATCCTATGGTAGGTGCTGGCACCCCATAAGGAAAGGTATAAGTAGAAAATTTTATTAGAGATTGACAAACATAGCATTAGTCAATGATGCAACTCATGAAATAATTAATAAGGGAAGAGAAGATTCACATATAAATATACTATCCTAGAAATCTTTTGTGTTGTGAGCCCTCATCAAAATATTATATGCCAAAATTGTTGACGTTGGACAAGGAAGACAACTTAATGGTTTATGTTTGTTTATACTCACATAGAAGTCATATTGTCATAGATCCTTCAACATGTGGTGCTTGCCCCCTACCTTTGCTAGCCAAAAATTCCGCACTAAGTAGAGATACTACTTGTGCATCCAAAAAAATTAAACCCAAATCTTATTTTCAAGTGTCAACCATACCTACCTAGGGATAGAGCAAGACCCCTCAAGTGAGTTGTCATCGGTGCAAAAAGGCAATAAAAATTGCTTCTAAATGTGTGAGATCATTAGTGTAAGAGAAAATTGAGCGTTGCACGAACGTGTGATGGTGAAGAATAAAAGCGGCAGACTGCATAATAAAGGTCGCTTGAAAGAACATGCGGTGCCCCCATGTTTGGTTTTGGTAATTGATGACAATCTCTATGGACTAATGGTTGCCTTGAGTTACATTTGAAGGATTTGTCCATAGGCATTTCTTGAAGTTCATGTGTTGGTTTCAAGGAGTTTATGTGGTGATCAAGGTGTTATTAAGGAATTATCCAAAGATTGGTCATGTGAGAGTTGAGCTTATTGCAAGCATGTCTTGGAGAAGAAGATTGTGTGATCATTCATGTATATCTTCAAGACATCATCCAAATGAAGAGAGTTGAAAAGATTCATGGTTGATCAAAACTAAGTCAAGAGTGAATCAACTTGATCAACTCACAAAGCGTAGAAGATGTACTGAGAGGGATCAAGCGATCCCATGGTGTGGTAAGCATTGTCAATTACGCTTTGTGTACTAACCCATGATCTTCGTGAGAGTTCTTTGTGGGGTTAGGTTGCGGTGTGCAAGTTCAAGTGAAGCATCATGAAGAGATCAAATGCTTGAAGCTTGCCGTCCATTGTGGTGACAATGGACTTGTGAAGATGTGCGGAAGAGTGGCTCACCCATAGTGGAGCATGGGGGAGCAATCACCTAGTCTTCATCGAGCCAATGCAACCAAGAAAGGTGGTCCAACTTGAGGGAGTCAAGATCGTCATCATCTAGCTCAAGTGGACCATGTGCAAGGCAAAGGTTTGCTCTTGATAGGTTTTCTATTTTACCGGTCTCATGATGGTAGTTGGGAGACCGGGTTATAGGATCGATTGCCGTACTATCAAGGGGGGCTCTCGATGAGTAGCTTGATCGTATCGTTCATAGAGAGCTCAAACCATTGCATCCTTGCATCATCTTTATTGGTTCTTGTTTGGTTCTTCTCTTTGTGAGTTTTGGAGCTTATGGTCATCAAAACATCGACTGGTTATAGTAAGAAGAGGCAGGGGAGGTATGCCAACAAATAGAGGAGTGAAACCCTTGTGCCTGATGAGAGGGGTGGCTTATATAGAGTGCGCCAGGCCCCTCCAGCCCTCAGTTACACAGGGTTCAATGTATGTTAAGGTAGGGATGTTACTGGTAATGCTTGCTATAAATGACTATTAATGATCTTTAAGACTACGGAGTGAACACCTGACCGTTGCCATACCGAGGCGACTGTAGGTCTTTTGTGTTCCGAGTCATTCTTCTGTATGGTCGAGTGACTTATGTTGGTCGAGTGGAATTGGGGTATCCGAATGGAATAGCTGGTCTAGTGGACTGCGCTCCAAGGTAATTTCAGTCGGTATCTTCTGTTGGACTTTGAATGTCTTTGACTCTAGGGCAGTGTCCTTGGGTAGGGCGTCTAGGTCAGGCCTATGACCCTACCCTAGGTACATGTCATCATTACTTCCCTACCGAAGGGGGAAATCATTGTCATCATCATCACCAACAACTCTCCCATCTTGGGGAGGGCAATCTCCATCAACATCTTCAACAACACCATCTCATCTCAAACCCTAGTTCATCTCTTGTGGTCAATCTTTGTACCGGAACTATAGATTGGTGCTTGTGGATGACTAGTAGTGTTGATTACATCTTGTAGATGATTACTATATGGTTTATTTTGGTGGAAGATTATATGTTTAGATCCAATATGCTATTTAATACCCCTCTGATTTTGAGCATGATTATTGTCGTGGTGGGCGCACGGCAGATGCCAAGGGATGGCTAAAGAAAGGAGGAGGCTCGAGGGCGATGGTGGACTCCAGAGGCGAGGTTGGCATGAGCGGGCGCGGGCGCGGGACACCGGACATACCCAGGTTCGGGGCTCTCCGGAGAGATAATACCCCTAGTCCTGCCGAGTGTAGTTGGATGATCGATAGTACAATGTTGCTCCTGGAGCTGTATGGAGGAGGAAGGAAGCTTGCCAAGGCTTGGGCTGCTCCTTCTCTCCGGTGTTGCTGTTTTGTGGCTAGTCCTCCCGCTCGCCCCTCGAATGATCGTGGGCTCCCGGGGGTTTTATAGTCCAACCCCCCAGGGGTACAATGGTAATGTTACAAGTCGGTGGGTCCGTATTGTCGGTGTCCGGGGACCCGGGCTGGGTCCCGCTGAGGGCTTGTGGTTCGCCAGGTTCCCCTAGGTGCGGGCCCCGCAAGCCTAGGGGCACTGTGCGCCGTCTTGTCAATCGTCAGGGCGTGGCCAAGTTGAGTCGCGTACAGTGCTCTCCGTCAGGTTGCCGCTTGCTGTCGTTAGCGGTGAGGGTGGGGGCAATGTAGCCACACCGGCCCTGGTCAGCGGGTAGGTAAGGGGCACTGTTGCCACGTTCCTGCTGACCAGAGGCATGGGCGGGGCACTGTTGCCTCGGTCATCGTTGATTGAAGTCTCGTCCCCATCATACGGCCTGGATGGGACGGGTGTTGACCCGTGGCTGGATTGCGTAGCACGCCATGGGTGGCGCTGGCTTGTTGAGGAGGCTTTGGCCATGCCGGGTTCGGCTGTCTTGCGCTAGTTTTTGAGGTTGTTTTGATGCTACTCGTCTTCCTCTATCCAACAAGCTTGAGTTTGCTCAATTCGGAGCTCATATGCAGAAGTTATGGCAGTTTTGGTTTCCTAGCGGTAGTACCGCGGGCCGGAGCGGTAGTACCGCTGGTAGCCCCCAGCCGTAGTACCGCTGCGGTCTCGTGCTAGTACCGCCTTGATTCGAGGGGTCTTTTTTGTGTCAGGTTTTACGGTACTAGCCACGGCAGTGGGGGCCGTAGTACCGCTCGTATGCAGTAGTACCGCTCTGACCACCACGGTAGTACCGCTCTGGGCCCAGCGACAGTACCGCGAGGGGGAGTGGTAGTACTGCTGGCCAAGCGGTAGTACCGCTCTCTGCGGGGCTGGTGTGGGGGGTAACGGTTGGATTGTTCCCCCCACTATATAAGGAGGTCTTCTTCCCCAATCAACCTCATCGGTTGAGCTCGTGTTCTTCCCCCATTGTTGACCTTCTTCGAGCTTGCTAACTCTCAATCCCTCCATGGATTGTTGCTAGTTTTTGAGGGAAAAGAGAGAGGAGATCTAGATCCACATTTCCACCAATCACTTTCTCCTCTATGTGACGGGAACCCCTTGGATCTAGATCTTGGAGTTCTTGGTGTTCTCCTTCTCGTTCTTCCTCTCATTTTCCTCCCTGGCATTAGTTGCTTCGGTGGGATTTGAGAGAGAAGGACTTGGGCACTCCGTGTGCCCTTGCCATTGCATTTGGTGCATCGGTTTGAGTTCTCCACGGTGGAAGTTACAAGTTGAGAAGCTTATTACTCTTGGGTGCTTGGTACCCTTGAGCTTGTTCCTCTTGGGTGCTTGGGCGCCCTAGACGGTTGGTGGTGTTCGGAGCTCAATCATTGTGGTGTAAAGCTCCGGGCAAGCGTCGGGGTCTTCAATTAGGTTGTGGAGATCGCCCCGAGCAATTTGACGGGTTCCGGTGACCGCCCCCAAGGGTTGCCAAAAGTGTACGGGTTCGGTGACCGCCCCCAAGGGTTGCCATTTGTACGGGTTCGGTGACCGCCCTCAAGGGTCCCTTAGTGGAATCACGGCATCTTGCATTGTGCGAGGGCGTGAGGAGATTACGGTGGCCCTAGTGGCTTCTTGGGGAGCATTGTGCCTCCACACCGCTCCAAACGGAGATTAGCATCCGCAAGGGTGTGAACTTCGGGATACATCGTCGTCTCCGCGTGCCTCGGTTATCTCTTACCCGAACCCTTTACTTATGCACTTTACTTTGTGATAGCCATATTGTTTCTTGTCATATATCTTGCTATCACTTAGTTGTTTATCTTGCTTAGCATAAGTTGTTGGTGCACATAGGTGAGCCTAGTTGTTGTAGGTTTCGTGCTTGTCAAATTAACCGCTAGGTTTATTCCGCATTTGTTCAAGCCTAAACCGTAATTATTTTAAAGCGCCTATTCACCCCCCCCCCCTCTAGGTGACATCCACGATCTTTCATCGCTATCACAAGGGGCAATGCAACGTGACGTTCTTTTGCACTAAGGGGTTGAGCATACAAACAAATAAGCGCATGGCAACCTCTACTTCCCTCTGCGAAGGGCCTATCTTTTACTTTTATGTATTTACTTTTATGCAAAGAGTCAAAGTTTTCCTTCTATCCCTTTTTATTTTTCTCCTTTGGCAAGCATCATGTGGTGAGGAAAGATCTACGCACATATGTCCAGTTGAATATAGATGGCACGAGTCATTATTGTTGACATCACCCTTGAGGTGAATACGTTGGGAGGCAAAACTATAAGCCCCTATCTTTCTATGTGTCCGGTTGAAACGTTTTGCTCATGTGTACGCGGTGAGTGTTAGCAATCATAGAAGACTATATGATGGTTGAGTATGTGGACTTGCCTAAAGGCTCCGATAGGTGACCCTTCCTGAAAAGATGATGAATTGTAGTTGCAAAGTTGACTGAGAACATAGTTTGTTGGTTTCTAATAGAATTTTTGCTTTATACTTCGATTGTGTGATGAACTGTTACTTATTCATGAGAAGTATATGATAAAAGTTCTATGATAAAAGTCTTATGTTTAAATTTGTTGCTGTTATAACAATCAACATGATGCTTCTATGTCCGTATTTTGTTTTTATCGACACCTCTCTCTCAAAGCATGTGGACATGTTTTTCGATTTCGGTTTTCGCTTGAGGACAAGCGAGGTCTAAGCTTGGGGGAGTTGATATGTCCATTTTGCATCATGTTTTCTTACTGTTAATTATGATGTTTTTATCCGTAATAATGCTTTTTGGAGTAATTCTAATGCCTTTTCTCCCATAATTTATAAGGTACACACAAAGAGGGAAATTCCGGCAGCTGGAAATCTGGACCTGGAAAAGCTACGTCAGGCTACCTATTATGCACAACTCCAAACAAGCTGAAACTTCACGGAGATTTTTTATGGAATATTTGAGGAATATTGGAGCAAATAACTACCAGAGGGGCCCCACCAGGTGGGCACAACCCACCTGGGTGCGCCAGGGAGCCCAGGCGCGCCCTGGTGGGTTGTGCTCACCCAGGCCCACCTCTGGTGCCCATCTTCTGGTATATAGGTCATTTTGACCTAGAAAAAATAAGGAGAGGAATTTCGGGACGGAGCGCCGCCGTCTCGAGGCGGAACTTGGGCAGGAGCAATTTTGCCCTCCGGCGGAGTGATTCCGCCGGGGGAACTTTCCCCCCGGAGGGGAAATCATCGTCATCATCATCACCAACAACTCTCCCATCTTGGGGAGGGCAATCTCCATCAACATCTTCAACAGCACCATCTCATCTCAAACCCTAGTTTACCTCTTGTGTTCAATCTTGTTACCAGAACTATATATTGGTGCTGGTGGATGACTAGTAGTGTTGATTACATCTTGTAGTTGATTACTATATGGTTTATTTGGTGGAAGATTATATGTTCAGATCCGTTATGCTATTTAATACTCCTCTGATCATGAGCATGATTATTATTTCTGAGTAGTTACTTTTATTCTTAAGGTCACGGGAGAAATCATGTTGCAAGTAATCATGTGAATTTGATATGTGTTCGATATTTTGATAGTATGTATGTTGTGATTCCCTTAGTGGTGTCATGTGAACGTCGACTACATGACACTTCACCATATTTGGGCCTAAGGGAATGCATTGTGGAGTAGCAATTAGATGATGGGTTGCGAGAGTTACAGAAGCTTAAACCCCAGTTTATGCACTATTCCGCAAGGGACCGATTGGATCCAAAAGTTTAATGCTATGGTTAGAATTTATTCTTAATACTTTTCTCGTAGTTGCGGATGCTTGCAGGAGGGTTAATCATAAGTAGGAGGTTTGTTCAACTAAGAACAACACCTAAGCACCGGTCCACCCACATATCAAATTATTAAAGTAGCGAACACGAATTAAACCAACATGATGAAAGTGACTAGATGAAATTCCTGTGTACCCTCAAGAACACTTTGCTTATCATAAGAGACTGTTTTGGCATGTCCTTTGCCTCAAAAGGATTGGGCTACCTTGCTGCACTTTTGTTACTACTATCGTTACTTGCTCGTTACAAATTATCTTGCTATCAAACTACTCCTCTACTTACAATTTCAGCACTTGCAGACATTACCTTACTAAAAACTATTTGTCATTTCCTTCTGCTCCTCGTTGGGTTCGACACTCTTACTTACAGAAAAGAGCTACAATTGATCCCCTATAGTTGTGGGTCATCCCCCCGCGGATGGGAAGGGCCTCGACGTCGAGGGGTGCCTCTTGGAGCCAGGCGGAGTCGTCGGCAATGAAAACGAGCGCGCCAAGACGGATCTCGCGGCCGAAAGCCAAACCACCGCCAGAAAACCATGTTGATGGAGATCAGAAAAACAGCAACCTCACCGGAAGTCGCTAAGACGTCTGCCCCACGGCGCCAACTATCATGGGAGTAAGTCTAACAGTAAGAGTAGGGGGCACCTAGGAGGAGGCAAGGCCCTAGCTACGGCGAGGTTGTGCACACAAGGTTTACGAGTTCAGGCCCTTCTCGGAGGAAGTAATAGCCCTATGTCTCGGTGCCCGAAGGCTTGTCGTCTGGATTATGTGTTAGAGTTACAGGGGGTGCGAACCCTTGTGCCTGATGAGAGGGGTGGCTTATATAGAGTGCGCCAGGCCCCTCCAGCCCTCAGTTACACAGGGTTCAATGTACGTTAAGGCAGGGATGTTACTGGTAATGCTTGCTATAAATGACTATTACTGATCTTTAAGACTACGGAGTGAATTCCTGACCGTTGCCATACCGAGGCAACTGTAGGTCTTCTGTGTTCCGAGTCATTCTTCTGTATCGTCGAGTGACTTATGTTGGTCGAGTGGAATTTGGGTATCCGAATGGAATAGTTGGTCGAGTGGATTGCGATCCAAGGTAATTTCAGTCGGTATCTTCTGTTGGACATTGAATGTCTTTGACTCTAGGGCAGTGTCCTTGGGTAGGGCGTCTAGGTCAGGCCTATGACCCTACCCTAGGTACATGTCATCGTCACTTCCCTCCCGGAGGGGGAAATAATTGCCATCATCATCACTAACAACTCTCCCATCTTGGGGAGGGCAATTTCCATTAACATGTTCAACAACACCATCTCATCTCAAACCCAAGTTCATCTCTTTTGTTCAATCTTTGTACCGGAACTATAGATTGGTGCTTGTGGGTGACTAGTAGTGTTGATTACATCTTGTAGTTGATTACTATATGGTTTATTTTGGTGGAAGATTATATGTTTAGATCCAATATGCTATTTAATACCCCTTTGATTTTGAGCATGATCATCATTTGTGAGTAGTTACTTTTGTTCTTGAGGTCACGGGAGAAATCATGTTGCAAGTAATCATGTGAACTTGATATGTGTTCAATATATTGATAGTATGTATGTATGTTGTGATTCCCTTAGTGGTGTCATGTGAACGTAGACTACATGAAACTTCACCATATTTGGGCCTACGGGAATGCATTGTGGAGTAGCAATTAGATGATGGGTTGCGAGAGTGACAGAAGCTTAAAACCCAGTTTATGCACTATTCCGTAAGGGACCGATTGGATCCAAAAGTTTAATGCTATGGTTAGAATTTATTCTTAATACTTTTCTCGTAGTTGCGGATGCTCGCGGGAGGGTTAATCATAAGTAGGAGGTTTGTTCAAGTAAGAACAACACCTAAGCACCGGTCCACCCACATATCAAATTATCAAAGTAGCGAACACGACTTAAACCAACATGACGAAAGTGACTAGATGAAATTCCTGTGTACCCTCAAGAACACTTTGCTTATCATAAGAGACTGTTTTGGCCTGTCCTTTGCCTCAAAAGGATTGGGCTACCTTGCTGCACTTTTGTTACTACTATCCTTACTTGCTTGTTACAAATTATCTTGCTATCAAACTAGTCCGCTACTTACAATTTCAGCACTTGCAGACATTACCTTACTAAAAACTATTTGTCATTTCCTTCTGCTCCTTGTTGGGTTCGACACTCTTACTTACCGAAAAGAGCTACAATCGATCCCCTATACTTGTGGGTCATCACCCCGCGGATGGGAAGGGCCTCGACGTCGAGGGGGGCCTCTTGGAGCCAGGCAGAGTCGTCGGCAATGAAAACGAGCGCGCCAAGACGGATCTTGCGGCCGAAAGCCAAACCACCGCCAGAAAACCACGTTGATGGAGATCAGAAAAATAGCAACCTCACCGGAAGTCGCTAAGACGCCTGCCCCATGGTGGGTGCCAACTGTCGTGGGAGTAAGTCTGACAGTAAGACTAGGGGTACGTAGGAGGAGGCAAGGCCCTAGCTACGGCGAGGTTGTGCACACAAGGTTTACGAGTTCAGGCCCTTCTCGGAGGAAGTAATAGCCCTACGTCTCGGTGCCTGAAGGCTTGTCGACTGGATTATGTGTTAGAGTTACAGGGGGTGCGAACCCTTGTGCCTTATGAGATGGGTGGCTTATATAGAGTGCGCCAGGCCCCTCCAGCCCTCAGTTACACAGGCTTCAATGTATGTTAAGGCAGGGATGTTACTGGTAATGCTTGCTATAAATGACTATTAATGATCTTTAAGACTACGGAGTGAACGCCTGACCGTTGCCATACCGAGGCGACTGTAGGTCTTCTGTGTTCCGAGTCATTCTTCTGTATGGTCGAGTGACTTATGTTGGTCGAGTGGAATTGGGGTATCCGAATGGAATAGCTGGTCTAGTGGATTGCGCTCCAAGGTAATTTCAGTCAGTATCTTCTGTTGGACTTTGAATGTCTTTGACTCTAGGGCAATGTCCTTGGGTAGGGCGTCTAGGTCAGGCCTATGACCCTACCCTAGGTACATGTCATCATTACTTCCCTCCCGAAGGGGGAAATCATTGTCATCATCATCACCAACAACTCTCCCATCTTGGGGAGGGCAATCTCCATCAACATCTTCAACAGCACCATCTCATCTCAAACCCTAGTTCATCTCTTGTGTTCAATATTTGTACCGGAACTATAGATTGGTGCTTGTGGATGACTAGTAGTGTTGATTACATCTTGTAGATGATTACTATATGGTTTATTTTGGTGGAAGATTATATGTTTAGATCCAATATGCTATTTAATACCCCTCTGATTTTGAGCATGATTATTGTCGTGGTGGGCGCACGGCAGATGCCAAGGGATGGCTAAAGAGAGGAGGAGGCTCGAGGGCGCTGGTGGACTCCAGAGGGGAGGTTGGCATGAGCGGGCGCGGGACGCCGGACATACCCAGGTTCGGGGCTCTCCGGAGAGATAATACCCCTAGTCCTGCCGAGTGTACTTGGATGATCGATAGTACAATGTTGCTCCTGGAGCTGTATGGAGGAGGAAGGAAGCTGGCCAAGGCTAGGGCTGCTCCTTCTCTCCGGTGTTGCTGTTTTGTGGCTAGTCCTCCCGCTCGCCCCTCGAATGATCGTGGGCTCCCGGGGGTTTTATAGTCCAACCCCCCAGGGGTACAATGGTAATGTTACAAGTCGGTGGGTCCGTATTGTCGGTGTCCGGGGACCCGGGTTGGGTCCCGCTGAGGGCTTGTGGTTCGCCGGGTTCCCCTAGGTGCGGGCCCCGCAAGCCTAGGGGCACTGTGCGTCATCTTGTCGATCGTCAGGGCGTGGCCAAGTTGAGTCGTGTACAGTGCTCTCCGTCAGGTTGCCGCTTGCTGTCGTCAGCGGTGAGGGTGGGGGCACTGTAGCCACACCGGCCCTGGTCAGCGGGTAGGTGAGGGGCACTGTTGCCACGTTCCTGCTGACCAGAGGCATGGGCGGGGCACTGTTGCCTCGGTCATCATTGATTGAAGTCTCGTCCCCATCATACGGCCTGGATGGGACGGGAGTTGACCCGTGGCTGGATTGCGTAGCACGCCATGGGTGGCGCTGGCTTGTTGAGGAGGCTTTGGCCGTGCCGGGTTCGGCTGGCTTGCGCTAGTTGTTGAGGCCGAGTCGACGTGTCTTGCCGGGTCGGCTAGTCTGGCCGGCTTGCGGGGCTTGGCCGGGTCGAGCGACCCGGCCAAGCGCGTGCCGGTATTGAGGGGCGGTGCCAGCCCCGTTGTTTTTTGAAGAGGATCCTGGTTCCGTTGCCTGCCCGGGGTCCATCCCCCCGACAGTAGTCCCCGAAGCTCTGAAGGTCCGCCGTCTTCGGATGAGTGGGCCTTCGCAGTTTCCCCCTTAAGCAAGGTGGATTCTGCGAGCGCCGGGTCCGGCAACACCTACTGTGTGCCGGTTTTCTCGGAAACCGGATCGTGGCATCCCGACCGTGGCGGGGACCGAGAAGTCCGTCGAATCTTGGGGCAATCCCTTGGGCTTTGCGCGGGCGCCGCGTGGTGCCCGAAAGTCGGAGGGGCCTGACAGGCCACGCGCGTGACGGGACCGGGCGACGGGCTGGGGCCCACCGCCGCGCGCCCTCGGCCCAAGTGCGCGGATTTATTGCGGCGTCCGGGGGCCGGTTGCTCTACACCGAGCAGTTACTACGCGTGTACATGCGCACTTATTGCGGGGTAGTGGAACGGGATCATGTAGACGATCCCACTTCCCCACTTCCCCACGTTCAAACCGAGGGTTATAAATCGGGGGGCAGGGGGCGGCGGACATTATTCTCGCTCGCGCCCTCCTGTCCCTTTGCTCTCGCTTCGCTCTTTGCAACTGACGCACTGCGGCGCCCGCTGCTCCGAGCAGAACTCCTTCGTCGTCCATCTTTCTTCTTCTTCCTTTGATCATGTCGCTGCCATCGGGCTCCTGGATGGGTTCCAATGTCACCTCCGAGGACATCACCCAACTCCGGGCGACGCGGCGCCTGCCGCGGGAGACGGACGTTGGCGTCCGCCTGCCGCGCGGCGAGCAGAGGCCTCGGCCCGAGGGGCAGGAGCGCGTGGTCTTCCTCACGCACTTCGAGCGCGGGTTCGGGTTGCCGACGAGCACCTTCTTCCGCGCGTTCCTGGAGTTCTTCAGGCTCCAGCCGCATCATCTTGGCGCCGGCGCCATCGTCCAGCTCTCCGGCTTCGTCACCCTCTGCGAGGGGTACCTGGGGGTCGAGCCTACGATCGACCTCTGGGCGCGCTTCTTCTCCTTGAAGCAGCAGGGCCCGTTGGCTGGGGAGTTCGCTGATTGCGGCGCCGCCGTCATCTCGAAGCGGTCGGGGGCGGATTTCCCCAAGATCCCGCTGGAGGATTCTGCCAAGAAGTGGCAGAACTCCTTCTTCTACATCCGCAACCTTGGTGCGGATCGCATCAACCTTCCGTTTCAGGGGCTCACTGGCACCGACCTCCTCGCCGCGTTCATCATGCGTCGGGTCCTTCCGTTTCAGGGGCGCTCCTGCCTCATCGGCGAAATGGTCGGCCTTCAAGACCCCAACCGCATGGGGTCGACGCGGCTGTCCGCGGAGCAGGTTGCGCACGGCGTGAATGACATCTCCAAGGCCAACCTTGGGGAGGACTGGCGGTTCGGCAAGGCGTCGTACAGCCAGTCGAACCCGGCGCCGCAGGTGAGTGTCTTGTCTTCTTACTTTGCTGCCGCGCACCTTCTCATCCGTCCTGACGCGACGCGGGGGGTACTTCTGAACGCGATTCGGCATCCTTACGCCCGGGCCCCGTCGCAGGTGGAGTCGGTGGCGCCAGAGGAGCCCGGGGCTCATGGCGGGGAGGAGAAGGCCGAGTCCGACGCCGGCGCTGGGCGTAGCGCGGGTAAGTCTCGTGTTTTTCTTCATGTGTCTTGAATTGCTGACCGCGGCACGGAACGGTCGATGCTAACGCCAGTTGTCGGTGTAGTGCCGTTGGGCGGGGGAGGCAGCGACGCGGGCGGAGCCGGGTCCTCGCACGGGGCGGCGCCGAGCCGCCCGCATGGGAAAGACAGCGTCGCGCCGCGACCCCGGGCCCCGAAGCGCACGGCGGACCCGGCCGGGGCCGGGAGGCCGGCCAAGAGGAAGCGCGGCGGCGGGCACGGGAGGCCAGCCCCGGTCCCGGTCTTGGCGGGGTAAGCTTCACCTCTCGTTTGCGCTCAGATTTTTTTCTTGAGCTAGTCTTGTTTCTTTTCCGCTCATTCTATCTTCTTCTCCAGGTCGCCAATCGCGCAGGCGAGGGTGGCGGCGGAAGCCGCGACCGCCGAAGGGGCCGCGTTCCGCAGGAGCCGGTCCGACCTTGCCGACCAGGCCAAGGTGGAGGGACGGGCCGACTCGGACCTCGGCCTGGATCCGAACGACGCCGAAGCCTTGGCCTGGCGGGACAGGAACCGGGCCGAGGCGGAGCTGGAGGCGGCGTCGATCCATGCTTGGACCGACGCGGCGGCGGCATGGGTGCAAGCCGGCGCGGAACCGGCCTGGCGCGAGATGCCGGAGGGCACGGTGGTGGCGGCAACGGTCTTTGAGCCGTCGTCGGTGAGGGAGCACGGCCGTGGAGGCCGGGATGAGGTGCTGATCCCCGACCGGGATGTCATGGAGGTGGAGGATGACACCCCGCCGCGGGCCGACGTGGTCGAGCGAGTGGGGACTGATGGTGGTGGAGGCGGCGTCGTTTTTGGAAGAGACGCTGCGGGCGGCGGTGTCGGAGGCGCCGCCGGTTTTGGAGGAGGCACCGCGGGCGGCGGTGCCGGAGGCCACCCCGGCAGCTGGGCCGGAGACGGCGACGCGGGGCGTCCCGGCGTCCGGGTCAGAGACGGCGACGCAGGGCGTCCCGGCGTCCAGGTCCTCGTCGGCACTGGGAGGGGCATCGAAGGAGGTGCTGGCCGCATCGCGAGCGGCCAGCGGGGAGTATGCCTTGGTGCCCCGGCAGGGAGGGCGCCGAGCTGCCGTGCCGCAGCCGTCACGGAGCGGGGGCGCCGTTGTCTTCGGGCCTCAGACCCAGGAGGAAGCGGCGCTGGATGCCGTCAGTCGCCGCCTGTGAGGCCGGACGGAACGGCTCGAGGCCTTCGCCCAGGCCGAGGTGGAGCGGACGCGCGACCTGGAGCGCGCCGTTCTGGTAAGTCTTCTTGTAATTTCTTCTTTGTGGGGGCGCGCCAGCGCACCCACTGGGTGTAGGCCCCGAGGTTCGGGCCAACAACGTAGTAGTTGGGTCGAATCTTTAGAGTGTTGGCCTTGTTCTGATTTCTGCTTTCTTCAGCATCTCGACGCCTTCTGGGTCGCCGCCTACAATCGTCTCCTGGGCAAGCACCGGGAGCTCATGGAGCAGCTTGCCGCCAAGGAGGAGGAGCTCCGCGTCGCCGCAGGTATTCTTGTGCTCTTTTCTAGTGGGGGCGCGCTAGCGCACCCACTGGCTGTAGCCCCCGAGATTCGGGCCAACTGTGTAACAGTTGGGCCAAATCTGAAGTCTTGATTTTTTCTTCTGCTGAGTCCTTCTTTTTCGCAGCCGAGGTGCTGTTCTGGCGGACTCGTCTGCTCCGGGCGGGTCATCACTACGACCGGCTCGTTGCCGACACCGGCCGTCTTGGCGTCGAGGCGGCGCAGGCGAGGGCGAAGGCGGCCGCGGCTCGGCGGTCTCTCGACGAGGCCAACCGGCTGCATGAGCAGCTGGCGGGTCACAAGAGCCGCCTCGAGGCCGAGGTGGAGCTCCTTAAGGCGGAAGCCGCCAAGGTGGCAGAGGCGCAGCAGGCCCTGGTGGAGGCGGACCAGCAGCGCGGCCAGCTGGCCGACGACAAGGGTCGGCTCCAGGCCGAGGTGGATCGCCTGCGGGGGCAGGTCACCACGGCTGAGAAGGCGGCCGAAGACAAGGACGCCGAGCTGAAGGCGGCCCTTGCCAAGGCGGCCGATCTAGAGAAGGCACTCGAGGAGCGCGACCGCGCCATCGAGCGGGAGCGGCGTGGTACGTTGCTTGAGGCGCAACACCTGGAAGAGTCCTTCTCCAGTAAGTGCTTTTTTTGTCGTTTGCTGGATCGGGATCCGGCCTTTCTTCCTTGTTGTTCTTCTTCTAACTCGCTTCTTCCTTTGCGGCAGGGGCCTTCCCAGAGACGCAGCGGCTGGCGGAGGAAGCCGTTCGCTATCAGCGCGACCCGACTGGCGTCGTTGGGTCCGGGACGGATCCGCGGGTGGCCTGGACCTTCGCGAAGATCATCGCCGCCGCTGAGGCCCGGCTGCAGGTCCTGGGAATGCAGTTGGGGCAGCTGTCTCAGGCCGGCACTGCAATGACGGCAGCCCTATGGCCGGACTCCGTCCAACCGAGCAGCTTCTCGCGCCTGGCACGTTGGTTGGAGATGGGGCCGGACCGGCTTAGCGAGTGGCGCGTCTCCGCCGCTCGTGCCGGTGCTGAGATGGCACTCCAGTTCACGCTGTCCTGGCATCCGGACCTGCAGCTGGACGCGTTGATGGGCCAGCGGGCCGGTTCGGAGCTGCTCTTGCAGGAGCAAGCCGGCCGGATCGCCTCCCGGGCCAGCTACATCGCCGAGTTCGCCTTCCACGACGAGTTCCATCCGGAGCGGACGGAAGACGGCAGGGCCGTGGACGGCGACGACTACGGCTTGCTCCTCCACGATCCGGAGGGGAGCTCGGAGGATACGTCGCGTGCTGAGGAGGACACCGGCACCTCGCTGGACCCGGAGGCCGCCAGGGGAGAGTCATCGATGTCGCGACGCGGCGCTAGAGATGCCTGAGACACTTTGTGTAAAATCTGTTAAATAGCAGGTCCACCCACCCACTGGGGGTTTTAGGGTGTAATGAACTCGGGTCGTGGGCCTTTTCTTAAATACTTGTGTAGATGTCGTGGGTGCTTTTGCTTTTTGCCTTCCGTTTTTTGGACCGATTTCATGCGTTTTTCCTTTCTCAAACCTCCCCCCCCCCCCCGCGAGTCAGACGGCCAAGGCTCCGGTCCGTGACAAGGAGTTCGATTCTTTGAGAGGAGCGCGCAGGACTTGGGTCCCTCGAAACATTGAGCGCGAGCGAAACACCCACAGGGCCGGCTGGCGGCAATCCGGCGAAGCCGGTTGGCGAGCAGCCGGTCGTGCGGTTGTTCATTTGATGAATGGTGGGCCGGGTCGATCGACCCGGCAGCCTTTGACTTAGTGTATGAAGCGCGAAGGAGCTTTGGCCCGTTGTGCTTGCCAGGCGACAGCCAAAGCTGGATCTGTGGTAGAGGCGAAGTGGGGGACCGCGGCATCCTAACTTTATCAGGAATCACCAAGTAAGGCGGCGGGGTGGCGACCGAGCCGGCCAGCCCCCGAGCCCCAGGGTCGAGCGAGTCGGACCGGTGGCCGGGTTCAGTGGTATAGTGATGCAAGGAAATAGGGACACAATAAATTGGTCGACAAAAGGCAGCCCCCGAGATTCGTTCGAGGACCCCATGGTTTCATGCGTTCACAAAAGGCGATGATACATACGCTCGTGCGGCTAACTGTAAAACGGGCGGAGGATTTCCGCGTTCCACGGCCGGGTCGTTTCTTCACCGGTGGTGTCCTTCTTGCGCTTCCTTGACTTGCGCGCGTCGATGAGGTAGTAGGTGTTGCGGTCGCGCAAGGCCCTGCTCACGATGAATGGGCCCTCCCATGGAGGGGACAGCTTGTGCTGGCCTGCCTGCTCTTGGACGAGTCGGAGGACGAGGTCACCCTCGCGGAACGCGAGGGGCTTGATCTTCTTGCTGTGGTAGTGCCTCAGGCCTTGCTGGTAGATGGCCGAGCGACTGAGCGCCAGGAGGCGTGCTTCTTCGAGCAGGTCGACGCCATCTTCGCGGGCTTCTCTGGCTTCGGCTTCGGTGTACATCGCGACGCGCGGCGAGTCAAACTCGACATCGGTCGGGATGACGGCTTCGGCTCCATAGACGAGGAAGAACGGGGTGAACCTGGTCGACCAATTCGGCGTGGTGCGTAGACTCCAGAGAACGGCTGGCAACTCGTCAAGCCAGCTGCCGGGTGAGCGGATGAGCGGCTCGACGAGTCGCGGCTTGACGCCGGACAGGATGAGTCCATTGGCCCGCTTGACCTGCCCGTTGGACTGCGGATGCACAACGGAGGCCAGGTCGAGGGGGATGCCAGAGACGGAGCAGTATTGCTCGAGCGCGCCCTTGGCGAAGTTGGTGCCGTTGTCGGTGATGATGTTGTTCGGCATGCCGTAGCGTACCGCTATGTCCTTGATGAACCGGGCGGCTGTTGGCCTGTCCAGTTTCTTGATTGGTCTTGCCTCGATCCACTTGGTGAATTTGTCCACTGCCACCAGCAAGTGCATCATGCCGCCTCGAGCGGTTTTGAAGGGTCCCACCATGTCGAGTCCCCAGATCGTAGAGGGCCAGGCGATCGGTATGGTGCGGAGTGCTGACGCCGGCTGGTGGCTGCGTTTGCTGAAGCGCTGGCATCCCTCACACTTGAGGACGAGTGACTCGGCATCTTGGAGGGCCATGGGCCAGTAGAAACCGTGGCGGAACGCCTTGGCCACCAGGGATCGTGATGCGGCGTGGTGCCCACACTCGCCCTGATGTATGTCGAGGAGGATGTCGATGCCCCGTTCCTGCTCGACGCAGCGCTGGAACACGCCGGTGGAGCTACGCTTGACGAGCTCATTGTTGATGATGCTGTAGGCGGACGCCCGGCGCTGCACTTGCCGAGCTTCGGTCTCATCCATGGGGAGAACCCCGTTCTCCAAAAATTCTGATATTGGGAGGGCCCAAGATGGAGCCGTAACCACGGTGAAGACGGCCACCAGGGTGGGTTCCGAGTCGGCAGCCCCCGAGCCGGGTTGAGTAGCCCCCGGGCCGGGGATGGTGACGGCCGGGTCCGGGACGATGGTGGCCAGGTCGAGCTGAGCAGCCCCTGGGCTGGGTTCAGCAGTCCCCGGGCCGGGTTGAGGTGCGGCCGGGTCGTCTGGAACGTGGATGGACTCGGAGTCCGGCGATGGCTTGACGGACGGCTTGCGCAGGTGCTCGAGGGAGACGTCGGACAGGATGGCTTGTCGTGACGAGGCGATCTTGGCAAGCGTGTCGGCTGCTTCGTTCTCCCCGCGCGGGACGTGGAGGAACTCGCAGCCCCCGAAGGATCCGGACAGCTTCTGGACGAGGAAGCGGTAGCTTGCCATGTTGGAGTCGCGGGCATCCCATTCACCGGAGCACTGCTACACCACCAGGTCCGAGTCACCGTAGCACAGGATGCGCCGGATGCCGAGTTCCTTGGCAAGCCGGAGGCCGTGCACAAGGGCTTCGTACTCGGCGACATTGTTGGAGGCGGCGAAGTGGATCTGGAGTGCGTAGCGGAGCCGGTCGCCCTTCGGGGACGATAGTACGATGCCGGCCCCCAAGCCGAGTCGCATCTTGGACCCGTCGAAGTGCATGCCCCAATGCGTCGAGTCGGGAGGCGGCGGCAAGTACTGGGTCTCGGTCCAGTCAATGAGGAAGTCGGCCAGGGCTTGAGACTTGATCGCGGTGCGGGGCTCGTAGAGGATGGTGTGGTCGGCTAGCTGGATCGCCCACTTGGCAACCCGGCCAGAGGCATCCCGGCACCCGATGATTTCTCCGATAGGCGCCGTGCTAATCACGGTGACAACGTGCTCTTGGAAATACTGCTTCAGCTTCTTGGCGGTGAAGTACATGTTGTAACACATCTTCTGGTAGTGCGGTTAGTTCTGCTTGGAGATGGAGAGCACCTCGCTCAGGTAGTAGACTGGGCGCTGAACGGCTTGGATCTTGCCCTTCTCTGGTCGCTCGACCACCAGCACCGTGCTGACCGCCCACGAGGTCGCGGCTATGTAGAGCAACAACAGCTCCTTGTCGGTCAGCGCGGCCAGGACTGGTGCGGTGGAGAGCATGCGCTTGAGGTCTTGGAAGGCCTCGTCTGCCTTGCCGTTCCATTCGAACGGGCTCGTCTTCTTCATCAGCTGGTACAGGGGTAGCGCCCTCTCGCCCAGCTGGCTTAGAAGCCAGCTGACCGAGGCCAAGCATCCGGTGAACTTCTGGACATCGCGCAGCCGAGCCGGCTTGCGCATGCGCTCGATGGCCCTTGATCTTCTCCGGGTTTGCCTCAATGCCGCGTTCCGAGACGAGGAAGCCGAGTAGCTTTCCGGCCGGGACGCCGAAGACGCATTTTTCCGGGTTAAGCTTGACCTTGTATTCGCGGAGGTTGGTGAAGGTTTCCTTCAAATCGTCGAGGAGCGTGAGGTGCTGCTTGGTCTTCACCACGATGTCGTCCACGTATACGTGGATATTGCGGCCGAGTTGCGGCAGCAGGCATTTCTGCATGCAGCGCTGGAAGGTGGCGCCGACGTTCTTCAAGCCGAACGATATGGTGATGTAGCAATACGCCGCAAAGGGCGTGATGAAGGACGTCTTCAGGGCGTCGGCCGGGTCCAGCTTGATCTGGTGGTAGCCGGAGTAAGCGTCCAGGAAGGACAGGAGCTCACACCCGGCGGTCGAGTCGATGACTTGGTCGATCCGCGGGAGGGCGAACGGATCCTTGGGACAAGCCTTGTTGAGGCTGGTGTAGTCGATACACATGTGCCAGGTCTTGTTCTTCTGCAGGACGAGGACTGGATTGGCCAGCCACTCGGGGTGAAACACTTCCATTATGAAGCCGGCCGCCAAAAGCTTGGCGACCTCTTCACCAATGGTTCTTCTCTTCTCTTCGGAAAATCGTCGTAGGGGTTGACGGACAGGCTTGGCGTCCTTGCGGACGTGCAGTTTGTGCTCGGCGTACTTCCTCGGGATACCCGGCATGTCCTTGGGGGTCTATGCGAAGATATCCCGATTCTCACGGAGGAAGTCGACGAGCTCGCCTTCCTATTTGCTGTCGAGGCGGGCGCCTATGACAACGTACTTGCTGCAGCTGGGGTCTTCTGGGTTGAGCTTCACTTTCTTGGTCTCCTTGGAGGGCTTGAAGGCGGCCTCGTCGGCCGGGTCCGGGGTCGGGATTGAAGCGGGGGAGGCCTCGCCTGCCAGGGCGATGATCCGGTCGAGCTGGCGCCGCTCCTCGGCAATGACCAGCGACTTGGCCAACTTGGCGCCGTCTCGGGTGCACTCCAGGGACTTGCGGTAATCGCCGGTGATGGTGATGAGGCCCTTGGGACCCGGCATCTTCATCTTCAGGTACGCGTAGTGGGGAACCGCCATGAACTTGGCGAGCGTGGGCCCGCCCAGCAACACGTGATACGCGCTGGACAGGTCCACCACCTCGAACCAGAACGGTTCGCGCCGGAAGTGGCTACTGTCACCGAACAGGACATCTAGCCGGACCCGGCCAATGGGGGAGCAGGAGAGGCCGGGCACGATGCCGTGGAAGATCGTTCGGGTTGGCTCCAGGTCCTCGGCCTTGAGGCCGAGCTTGGTCATCGTGTCGCGGTAGAGGATGTTGATGCTGCTGCCGCCGTCGATGAGGACTCGGGAGAACTTGCATGTGCGCCGCGCGACAATGGTGGGGTTGAGGACGAGGGCGTAACCACCCGGGCTCGGCATGACTGCCGGGTGATCCTCCCGAGTCCAGGTGACTGGGCGATCCGACCAATGCATGAACTCCGGCTTGGCCAGGACGACGGTGTTCACCTTCTGCCGAAGGAGGCGCTCGCTGCACTTGTCGTCGCTGAGGCTGGTGAAGACGATGTAGGCCGCGCTCTGGTCCGGGTAGGCGTCGTCGCGCATCGCGCCGCCAGCTGGAGGCGGCGGTGGAGGCGGAGGAGGCTGTCCCGCGCCTGGAGCCGGAGCCGGACGGGGCGGGACGTCGCCCCTCATGATGCGCTTGGTGATGGCGCACTGCCGAAGCGTGTGCGTGGAGGGTCTTGCGCCGCTGTGGTGCTTGCAGGGGGCGTCGAGCATCTACTCGAAGCTCATGGCGGGTTGCCATGCCATCTTGCCGGTTTGCCGGCGCTTCGCCGCTGGGTCCGCCGCGGGCTCGGTGGCCGCGACGAGCTGGTTGTCGTGACGCGGCGCTCGCTAGTCGGCCTTGCGCTTGTTGTTCTGGTGATGCTGCTGTCGGCTGCTTTCGCCGGCCGGCTTCGGAGGGGGAACCGGCTTCGCCTTGCCCGCTTCATCCAGCGCCACCTGGATCTGTTGGGGAATGTAGCAAAAATTCAAAATTTTCTACGCATCACCAAGATCAATCTATGGAGTAATCTAGCAACGAGGGGAAGGGGAGTGCATCTACATACCCTTGTAGATCGCGAGCGGAAGCGTTCAAGAGAACGGGGTTGATGGAGTCGTACTCGTCGTGATCCAAATCACCGATGATCCTAGCGCTGAACGGACGGCACCTCCGTGTTCAACACACGTACGGAGCAGCGACGTCTCCTCCTTCTTGATCCAGCAAGGGGGAAGGAGAGGTTGATGGAGATCCAGCAGCACGACGGCGTGGTGGTGGAAGTAGCGGGATCCCGGCAGGGCTTCGCCAAGCGCAAGCGGGGAGGAAGAGGTGTCACGGGAGGGAGAGGGAGGCGCCAGGGCTTCGATTGCTGCTGCCCTCCCTCCCCCCCCCACTATATATAGGGCCAAGGGAGAGGGGGCGCAGCCTTGGCCCTTCCTCCAAGGAAGGGTGCGGCCAGGGAGGAGTCCTTCCTCCCCAAGGCACCTCGGAGGTGCCTTCCCCCTTTAGGACTCTCCGTTTATCTTATCTCTTGGCGCATGGGCCTCTTGGGGCTGGTTCCCTTGTCCCATATAGGCCAAGGCGCACCCCCCACAGCCCATGTGGCCCCCCCGGGGCTGGTGGACCCCTTGGTGGACCCCCGGACCCCTTTCGGCACTCCCGGTACAATACCGATAAAGTGTGAAACTTTTCCGGCGACCAAAATAAGACTTCCCATATATAAATCTTTACCTCCGGACCATTCCGGAACTCCTCGTGACGTCCGGGATCTCATCCAGGACTCCGAACAACTTTCGGGTTACCGCATACTAATATCTCTACAACCCTAGCGTCACCAAACCTTAAGTGTGTAGACCCTACGGGTTCGGGAGACACGCAGACATGACCGAGACGACTCTCCAGTCAATAACCAACAGCGGGATCTGGATACCCATGTTGGCTCCCACATGCTCCTCGATGATCTCATCGGTTGAACCACGATGTCGAGGATTCAATCAATCCCATATACAATTCCCTTTGTCTATCGGTATGTTACTTGCCCGAGATTCGATCGTCGGTATCCCGATACCTTGTTCAATCTCGTTACCGGCAAGTCTCTTTACTCGTTCCGTAACTCACATCATCCCGTGATCAACTCCTTGGTCACATTGTGCACATTATGATGATGTCCTACCGAGTGGGCCCAGAGATACCTCTCCGTTTACACGGAGTGACAAATCCCAGTCTCGATTCGTGCCAACCCAACAGACACTTTCGGAGATACCTGTAGTGCACCTTTATAGCCACCCAGTTACGTTGTGACGTTTGGTACACCCAAAGCATTCCTACGGTATCCGGGAGTTGCACAATCTCATGGTCTAAGGAAATGATACTTGACATTAGAAAAGCTCTTAGCAAACGAACTACACGATCTTGTGCTAGGCTTAGGATTGGGTCTTGTCCATCACATCATTCTCCTAATGATGTGATCCCGTTATCAACGACATCCAATGTCCATGGTCAGGAAACCGTAACCATCTATTGATCAACGAGCTAGTCAACTAGAGGCTTACTAGGGACATGGTGTTGTCTATGTATCCACACATGTATCTGAGTTTCCTATCAATACAATTCTAGCATGGATAATAAACGATTATCATGAACAAGGAAATATAATAATAACCAATTTATTATTGCCTCTAGGGCATATTTCCAACAGTCTCCCACTTGCACTAGAGTCAATAATCTAGTTCACATCACCATGTGATTAACACTCACAGGTCACATCACCATGTGACCAACATCTAAAGAGTTTACTAGAGTCAACAATCTAGTTCACATCACTATGTGATTAACACTCAATGAGTTCTGGTTTGATCATGTTATGCTTGTGAGAGAGGTTATTAGTCAACGGGTCTGAACCTTTCAGATCCGTGTGTGCTTTACGAATATCTATGTCATCTTGTGGATGCTACCACGCGCTACTTGGAGCCATTTCAAATAATTGCTCTACTATACGAATCCGGTTTACTACTCAGAGTCATCCGGATTAGTGTCAAAGTTCGCATCGACGTAACCCTTTACGACGAACTCCTTTTCACCTCCATAAACGATTAAATTCCTTAGTCCACTAGATACTAAGGATAAGTTCGACCGCTGTAATGTGATCCATTCCCGGATCACTATTGTACCCCTTGACCAACTCATGGCAAGGCACACTTCATGTGCGGTACACAGCATAGCATACTGTAGAGCCTACGTCTAAAGCATAGGGGACGACCTTCGTCCTTTCTCTCTCTTCTGCTATGGTCAGGTCTTGAGTCTTACTCAATACTCACACCTTGTAACACAGCCAAGAACTCCTTCTTTGCTGATCTATTTTGAACTCTTTCAAAATCATGTCAAGGTGTGCGTTCTTTGAAAGTATCATCGGGCGTCTTGATCTATCTCTATAGATCTTGATGCCCTAATATGTAAGCAGCTTTATCCAGGTCTTCCTTTGAAAAACTCCTTTCAAACAACCCTTTATGCTTTCCAGAAATTCTACATCATTTCGGATCAACAATATGTCATTCACATATACTTATCAGAAATGTTGTAGCGCTCCCACTCACTTTATTGTAAATACAAGTTTCTAACAAACTTTTCATAAACCCAAAAAAACTTTGATCACTCCATCAAAGCGTATATTCTGACTCCGAGATGCTTGCTCTAGTCCATGGAAGGATCGCTGGAGCTAGCATACCTTTTAGCATCCTTAGGATCGACAAAACCTTTCTGATTGTATCACATACAACCTTTCCTTACGAAAACTGGTAAGGAAACTTGTTTTGACATCCATCTGCCAGATTTCAAAAATGCAGCTAATGCTAACATGATTCCGACGGACTTAAGCATCGCTACGGATGAGAAAATCTCATCATAGTCAACTCCTTGAACTTGTGAAAATACTCTTTGCCACAAGTCGAGCTTCATAGACGGTAACATTACCGTCCATGTCCGTCTTCTTCTTAAAGATCCATTTATCTCAATGGCTTGCCGATCATCGGGCAAGTTCACCAAAGTCCATGCTTTGTTCTGATACATAGATTCTATCTCGGATTTCATGGCCTCGAGCCATTCGTCGGAATCCGGGCCCACCATCGTTTCTCCACAGCTCATAGGTTCATCGTTGTCCAACAACATGACTTCCAAGACAGGATTACGCATTACTCTGAAGTAGTACGCATCCTCATCGTCCTACGAGGTTTGGTAGTGACTTGATCCGAACTTTCATGATCACTATCATAAGCTTCCACTTCAATTGGTGTAGGTGCCACAGGAACAACTTCCTGTGCCCTGCTACACACTAGTTGAAGTTATGGTTCAATAACCTCATCAAGTCTCCACCATCCTCCCACTCAATTCTTTCGAGAGAAACTTTTCCTCGAGAAAGGACTCGTTTCTAGAAGCAATTACTTTTGCTTCCAGATCTGAAATAGGAGGTATACCCAACTGTTTTGGGTTTTCTATGAAGATGCATTTATCCGCTTTGGGTTCGAGCTTATCAGCTTGAAACTTTTTCACATAAGCATCGCAGCCCCAAACTTTTAAGAAACGACTACTTAGGTTTCTCTAAACGGTGTCGTCTCAACGGAATTGCGTGGTGCCCTATTTAAAGTGAATGCGGTTGTCTCTAATGCCTAACCCATAAACGATAGTGGTAAAGAGACATCATGGTATGCACCATATCCAATAGGGTGCAGTTATGATGATCGGACGCACCATCACACTATGGTGTTCCAGGCGGTATTAATTGTGAAACACTTTCCACAATATCTTAATTGTGTGCCAAACTCGTAAACCCAGATATCTCTATGATCATATCACAGACATTTTATCCTCTTGTCACGACGATCTTCAACTTCACTCTGAAATTACTTGAACCTTTCAATAATTCAGACTTGTGTTTCATCAAGTAAATATTCTCAGCATCTACTCAAATCATCTGTGAAGTAAGAACATATCGATATCCACTGCGTGCCTCAGCACTCATTGGACTGCACACATCAAATGTATTACTTCCAACAAGTTGCTCTCTTGTTCCATCTTACTGAAAACGAGGCCTTTCAGTCATCTTGCCCATGTGTTTTGACTTGCATGTCTTAAGTGATTCAAAATCAAGTGAGTCCAAACGAACCATCTGTATGGAGTTTCTTCATGCATATCTACCAATAGACATGGTTCGCATGTCTCAATCCTTTCAAAAACGAGTGAGTCCAAAGATCCATCTACATGGAGCTTTTTCATGCGTTCTATACCAATATGACTCAAATGGCAGTGCCACAAGTATGTGGTACTATCATTACTATTTTATATCTTTTGGCACGAACATGTGTATCACTGCGATCGAGATTCATTTTAGGTGCAAGACCATTGAAGGTATTATTCAAATAGACAGAGTAACCATTATTCTCCTTTAATGAATAACCGTATTGCTATAAACATGATCCAATCATGTCTATGCTTAACGCAAACACCAAATAACAATTATTTAGGTTTAACACCAATCTCGATGGTAGAGGGAGCATGCGACGCTTGATCACATCAACCTTGGAAACACTTCCAACACATATCGTCATCTCACCTTTAGCTAGTCTCCATTTATTCCGCAGCTTTTATTTCGAGTTACTAACACTTAGCAACCGAACCGGTATCTAATACACTGGTGCTGCTAGGAGTACTAGTAAAGTACACATTCATATAATGTATATCCAATATACTTCTGTCGACCTTGCCTGCCTTCTCATCTACCAAGTATCTAGGGTAGTATTGCTTCAGTGACCGTTCCCCTCATTACAGAAGCACTTAGTCTCGGGTTTGGGTTCAACCTTGGGTTTCTTCACTAGAGCAGCAAATGATTTGTTGTTTCATGAAGTATCCCTTTTGCCCTTGCCCTTCTAGAAACTAGTGGTTTTACAAACCATCAACAATTGATGCTCCTTCTTGATTTCTACTCTCGCGGTGTCAAACATCGCGAATAGCTCAAGGATCATCATAACTATCCCTGATATTTATAGTTCATCACGAAGCTCTAATAGCTTGGTGGCAGTGATTATGGAGAATCATCACTATCTCATCTGGAAGATTAACTCCCACTCGATTCAAGCGATTGTAGTACTCAGACAATCTGAGTACATGCTCAACGATTGAGCTTTTCTCCCTTAGTCTTCAGGCTTAAGAAACTTGTCAGAGGTCTCATACCTCTTGACGCGGGCACTAGTCTGAAATCCCAATTTCAGTCTTCGGAACATCTCATATGTTCTGCGACGTTTCAAAAACCGTCTTTGGTGCCACAATTCTAAACCGTTAGCATTACGCACTGAACTATCACGTAGTTATCAAAACGTGTATGTCAGATGTTCCGCAACATCTACAGACGACGATGAGGTTCAGCACACCGAGCGGTGCATTAAGGACATAAGCCTTCTGTGCAGCAATGAGGACAGTCCTCAGTTTACGGACCCAGTCCGCATAATTGCTACTACCAACTTTCAACTAAATTTTCTCTAGGAACATATCTTAAACAGTAGAACTAAAGCGTATGACATAATTTGCAAAGACCTTTTGACTATGTTCTTGATTATTGAGTTCATCTGATTAATGAACTCCCACTCAGATAGACATCCCTCTAGTCATCTAAGTGATACATGATCCGAGTCAAACTAGGCCGTGTCCGATCATCACGTGAGACGGACTAGTCATCATCGGTGAACATCTCCGTGTTGATTGTATCTGCTATACGACTCATGTTCGACCTTTCGGTCTCTTGTGTTCCGAGGCCATGTCTGTACATGCTAGGCTCGTCAAGTCAACCTAAGTGTTTCGCATGTGTTCCGAGGCCATGTCTGTACATGCTAGGCTCGTCAACACCCGTTGTATTCGAACGTTAGAATCTATCACACCCGATCATCACGTGGTGCTTCGAAACAACGAACCTTCGCAACGGTGCACAGTTAGGGGGAACACGTCTCTTGAAATTTTAGTGAGGGATCATCTTATTTATGCTACTGTCGTTCTAAGCAAATAAGATGTAAACATGATAAACATCACATGCAATCAAATAGTGACATGATATGGCCAATATCATTTTGCTCCTTTGATCTCCATCTTCGGGGCACCATGATCATCTGTCACCGGCATGACACCATGATCTCCATCATCATGATCTCCATCATTGTGTCTTCATGAAGTTGTCACGCCAACGATTACTTCTACTTCTATGGCTAACGCGCTTAGCAATAAAGTAAAGTAATTTACATGGCGTTATTCAATGACACGCAGGTCATACAAAAAATAAAGACAACTCCTATGGCTCCTGCCGGTTGTCATACTCATCGACATGCAAGTCGTGATTCCTATTACAAGAATGTGATCAATCTCATACATCACATATATCATTCATCACATCTTCTGGCCATATCACATCACATAGCACATGCTGCAAAAACAAGTTAGACGTCCTCTAATTGTTGTTGCAAGTTTTTTCGTGGCTTGTATAGGTTTCTAGCAAGAACGTTTCTTACCTACGTAAAACCACAACGTGATATGCCAATTTCTATTTACCCTTCATAAGGACCCTTTTCATCAAATCCGTTCTGACTAAAGTGGGAGAGACAGACACCCGCTAGCCACCGTATGCAACTAGTGCATGTCAGTCGGTGGAACCTGTCTCACGTAAGCGTACGTGTAAGGTCGGTCCGGGCCGCTTCATCCCACAATGCCGCCGAAACAAGATAAGACTAGTAGCGGCAAGAAGAATTGGCAACATCTACGCCCACAACTACTTTGTGTTCTACTCGTGCATAGAAACTACGCATAGACCTAGCTCTGATACCACTGTTGGGGAACGTAACAGAAATTCAAAATTTTCTACGCATCACCAAGATCAATCTATGGAGTAATCTAGCAACGAGGGGAAGGGGAGTGCATCTACATACCCTTGTAGATCGCGAGCGGAAGCGTTCAAGAGAACGGGGTTGTCGGGACCCCGATTCTAAGTCACACCGATCTAGCCTGTAACACCTCATATCACTTTGCGGCCTCACGCACGGTACTCCCACGGGTGTCGCCTTACCATGGCCCGGGACCGTTTGCGCCTTTTGGCTCACGTATATGACAATGTCGCTAGCATCCATATGACAGAGAACCCGGGCCGACATGGCTAGTCGTGAACCCAAAGCGGCACTAACGTATGGGGACAGGCATACATGATTCAACATCGAGCGTGTCGGTCAGCAGCGTGTGAATCCGGGCTGTAGCACTGGGCTAATAGGACTCCGGGAACCCGGGCTGTAGCAGGCTAGGCAGGACTCCGGATGTCACCGCGTGACATTCCCCGAAGGGACAGACACAGGAACGAAATGAAACACATGCCGGCCAGTCAAGTGTCCAGAGCAGTAGTGCTGGGCTAGCAGGACTCCGGTGAACCGGGCTGTAGCGGACTACTATGGCTCAAGGAGGCACTAGACTACATTTCCCCATAAGAGAGGCTGCCAAGGATAAACAACTAGATTGTCGGATCCCACACATAGCAATACACGTTACACGTACGCATAACATGCAAGTATGTGCTGTACAACATGGCATCACAACATAACGCAAACTCATATAGATAAAAGGCCCGGAAGAGCCACATAGCATTAAGTACAAACAGGGGTCACATGACCCATCATTCAGAGCATACAAGCAACGGAAGCATTACATGTCTGGGTACAGACATCTACAAAAGAAAAAGGCTGAGAAGCCTGACTATCTACAAGACCCTCCCAAGGGTACAAGATCGTAGCTGAGGTACAAGCTACTCGTCGAAGTCCAAGCGGAGCTACTAGTAAGACTGAAGTCTCCGCTGCAAAAACATAAACAAAGCAACATGAGTACAAAGGTACTCAGCAAGACTTACATCAGGTCCTATCTTACATGCATTTGTAACAAGAAGGTAGTGTGGGGTTTAGTTGCAGCAAGCCAGCTTTGACTCAGTGGCTATCCTGTTCTACGACTACGAGAAACTCCTTTGAGGTAAGAAGGCGCACACGAGTCCACTAATCACCACCTCAATACACCACTATGGATTCATTCCCGTCTCACTACGAGAAGCCATCCATAGCACTCACACTTATCTTGAGCATTTTAGAGTATCCACTTCAAGTTGTCTATGTACCACGTAAGCATCCAAGAAGTCCATAACCGAGGACACGGCTATTCGAATAGATCATGATAACCCTGCAGGGGGTGTACTGCGTCACACACGCTCTCGCCACTTACCGCCATGTACACGTCATGTACCTCGGCAACCTTCAAGCGGAAGCCTGGCGAGGGTGTCGGCCACGACCTGACTAACCACGCAAGACTCTAGTCCAGGTTTATCGCCTATTCGGGTTCCATCCGCAAGGAGAACCGGCCGGGGTGTCGCTCACGGCCCCAAACGATGTGTGCAGGGTTCCCGAGCCCACCATCCGGGTGCCACTTGGTACACCAGGCCACGTGTGCCTAGTCTGTTCCAAGCCCACCCTGCCGGGTGCCACTCGGTAGAAAAATAGCACTACCTACAAACACCAGAAACTATTTGCAACTCCTGGACAGAGATCAAGGCGGTTAATAAGTCGAGAGAGCTTGGAGCGCCCGGAGCCCAATGTGTGGTAGTAGCTAGTCATTGGACAACTTACACAGAACTTGGTTCTTAAGGACGGTCCCAATGAGACAACCCACCATGTACTCCTACATGGCCTCTCACCGCTACCTTTACCAAATCGTGTTCACACGCTTAACTCTCGGCACCAGAACATATCGTAACACTCCAATTCATTCCCAATGAACCAGACCTGACACAACTCTAAGCAATAGCAGGCAAGGCATGGTAGGAACACAACATGGCTCAATCAACTCCTACACATGCTAGTGGGTTTCAACTATTTACTGTGGCAATGACAGGTCATGCAGAGGAATGGGTTCAACTACCGCAGCATAAAGTAGCAGTTGAATCGTTGTTGTCCTAATGCAGTAAAAGAGAGCAGGAGCGAGAGAGTAGGGTTGTATCGGAATGAACAAAGGGGTTTTCTTGCCTGGTAGATCAACAGGGTGGCACTGCTCCTCAGACAGGTACTCTGGAACACTCTCCGCAGCAGGACCTATCGAGAAGGAACGGTGTCGACAATCAAAACACAATCATATGCAACAATATGATGCATGAATATGGCATGAATATGTGATGTATTTTGAGCCAATGCATTTAGCATTCAACTTGGAAGAGATCCATTTGAACCAAAGGTTCAAATGCAACTCTAATTTAAGTCCTTATATATGCCATTTATATGTTTTCACTTATACAGTAGGTATAAGTTGGTTTTCCATGCATGAAACTAGTACAGATGGATAGATTGCATTTTTCTGATAATTTTTCATATATAAATTATTTAAATCTGAGCTACGGCTGAATTTCTATGAATTTTAGAAGCTTTACTAATTTTCTGGAATTTCCTGATTTATTTTAAATCCAGAAAAAGGGTTTATTGTGTCAGCACTGTGTCATCATGACGTCAGCGGGTCAACGGTGCTGACCTGGTCAACCTGACGTGTGGGGGCCACACGTCAGTGTCACACGTTTTAAACAGAGGGTTTAATTTATTCTAATTATAGGATTAGGCGCAGGGGCCCACTGTCAGTGTGAGGGGGTTAGCTTAAATGGTGATTAGCTAGCAGGTCGGGCCCGCACATCAGGCCGGCGAGGTCATCGCCGGCGACCTCTGGACGCGGCTGTGTCCACGATTCAGGCCACGGGGGCGGCGGCTAAGGGCACCGGGGCGTAGCCCGGGCTCTCGCGCATCCAGGGGAGGTGACGGAAGGATGCGGGGTGGCCGGGGCTCGCCGGAGCGGAGCTCGGGCGGCGGCCGGAGCACGGCTACGGGCGGGAGCGGGCTGCGGGGCACGGGGAGGCCACCCGAGGGGCTCTGCGGCACCCTCGTGGCACCAGGAGCACGGTGAGGTGCTCGGGGCGAGCTGCGGTGGCTCTGGCCACGACGGTGACATGGTCGGCGGCGAGGCGCTACGGCCGTGGAGGAAACGGCGGCTTCGACGCGGGAACGACGGGGAGAAGAGGGGGGAAAACGGGGAGGTGCTCACGGCGATCACGCGGAGCAGCACAGCGGGCTCGAGGGAGACCTGGTGACGGCGAATCGACGGCGGCAGACGGCGGAGCCCGAGGAGGAAGACGATGGCGATGGCGGCGCTCCAGGGCCTCCCGAGGCGCGTGGCTCGATGGAGAGGTAGCCCGCGACGTGGCGGAGCTTCTGGGCGTGCCGGAGAGGCGAGGGGGTGGCGGTGGCTACGGCAACGGTGGCCGGTGGCGACGGCAGCGCTCGGCCGTGAGAGAGAGAGCGAGGGGGAAGAGAGAATGGGCACGGGAGAGAGCGAGAGAGGTGCGGGGCGGCGCGTGGCGTCGTCCAGGCGATCCAGGCGACGAGGGGAGAAGCAGGAGGTGGCGCGCATGCGCGCGGGCGGCGAGCGCGTGCCCCTGTCCTCCTGGCGCGAGGAAGGGGACGACTGGCACTGGCCAGTCAGCTGGGCCGGCACAGAGCCAGGCCAGCAAGTGGCCCAGGTAAGTCCAGGTAAGGGTTTTCCCCTTTTTTATATTTTCTATTTTTCTGACATTTGTTCGGTTTAATAAAAATACTAAACCATTTTATTTTCTTCTGACAACTTTTGCAGGGACCTAAGGGATTAGTCCAAAGCCCCTCACCAAAATTCAGAATTTTTGGACATATATAAAATATATAACATATATATATCCAATGCAAATAATTACTGCATTAATTCCAAATGGCCAAAATAAATATTTATGAGCTCCTAAAATATTGGTTGATTTTTATCTCTGTCCAATATTTTCAGAGAGCAACATGAACATTTTCTTGGATCCTTTTGGAGCAATTTTTATCTGGGCCATTTCCAGAAATGATTCTGAGGGTTTCACAAATCCCCACTTCAAATTTAAATGGAATTTAAACATGATGCACACATGACTAGCTAGTCTAGGTCATACCAGAACTAGGGATGTGACAGGGGTTGATGGAGTCGTACTCGTCGTGATCCAAATCACCGATGATCCTAGCGCCGAACGGACGGCACCTCCGCGTTCAACACACGTACGGAGCAGCGACGTCTCCTCCTTCTTGATCCAGCAAGGGGGAAGGAGAGGTTGATGGAGATCCAGCCGCACGACGGCGTGGTGGTGGAAGTAGCGGGATCCCGGCAGGGCTTCGCCAAGCGCAAGCGGGGAGGAAGAGGTGTCACGGGAGGGAGAGGGAGGCGCCAGGGCCTCGATTGCTGCTTCCCTCCCTCCCCCCCACTATATATAGGGCCAAGGGAGAGGGGGGCGCAGCCTTGGCCCTTCCTCCAAGGAAGGGTGCGGCCAGGGAGGAGTCCTTCCTCCCCAAGGCACCTCGGAGGTGCCTTCCCCCTTTAGGACTCTCCGTTTATCTTATCTCTTGGCGCATGGGCCTCTTGGAGCTGGTTCCCTTGGCCCATATAGGCCAAGGCGCACCCCCCACAGCCCATGTGTCCCCCCCGGGGCTGGTGGACCCCTTGGTGGACCCCCGGACCCCTTTCAGCACTCCCGGTACAATACCGATAAAGTGCGAAACTTTTCCGGCGACCAAAATAAGACTTCCCATATATAAATCTTTACCTCCGGACCATTCCGGAACTCCTTGTGACGTCCGGGATCTCATCCGGGACTCCGAACAACTTTCGGGTTACCGCATACTAATATCTCTACAACCCTAGCGTCACCGAACCTTAAGTGTGTAGACCCTACAGGTTCGGGAGACACGCAGACATGACCGAGACGACTCTCCAGTCAATAACCAACAGCGGGATCTGGATACCCATGTTGGCTCCCACATGCTCCTCGATGATCTCATCGGTTGAACCACGATGTCGAGGATTCAATCAATCCCGTATACAATTCCCTTTGTCTATCGGTATGTTACTTGCCCGAGATTCGATCGTCGGTATCCCGATACCTTGTTCAATCTCGTTACCGGCAAGTCTCTTTACTCGTTCCGTAACTCACATCATCCCGTGATCAACTCCTTGGTCACATTGTGCACATTACGATGATGTCCTACCAAGTGGGCCCAGAGATACCTCTCCGTTTACACGGAGTGACAAATCCCAGTCTCGATTCGTGCCAACCCAACAGACACTTTCGGAGATACCTGTAGTGCACCTTTATAGCCACCCAGTTACGTTGTGACGTTTGGTACACCCAAAGCATTCCTACGGTATCCGGGAGTTGCACAATCTCATGGTCTAAGGAAATGATACTTGACATTATAAAAGCTCTTAGCAAACGAACTACACGATCTTGTGCTAGGCTTAGGATTGGGTCTTGTCCATCACATCATTCTCCTAATGATGTGATCCCGTTATCAACGACATCCAATGTCCATGGTCAGGAAACCGTAACCATCTATTGATCAACGAACTAGTCAACTAGAGGCTTACTAGGGACATGGTGTTGTCTATGTATCCACACATGTATCTGAGTTTCCTATCAATACAATTCTAGCATGGATAATAAATGATTATCATAAACAAGGAAATATAATAATAACCAATTTATTATTGCCTCTAGGGCATATTTCCAACAGGATCTTCATGGCGGACGGCGTTGGCGTACTTGTCCGCCGTCACCATGAGCGCGGCCATGGTGGCCGGCTCGGAGCGTAAGAGCTTGTGCTTGAGGAGGGTGCCGTCTCGGCACCCGCTGACGAAGTACTGGATCGCCTGGACTTCATGGACGCCCTCGCAGCTGTTCCGGAGCTCGGTCCAGCGTGCGAGGTACTCGCGACCGGTCTCCGTAGGCCTTTGCACGCACAAGGCGAGCTGGCTAGGGCGGCCGGGTCGCTTGTAGGTCCCCGTGAAGTTGCGGACAAAGGCTTCCTCGAAGTCCACCCACGTGTTGATGCTGCCCATCGGCGGGCTGTTCAACCACGTGCGGGCCGACCCTTGGAGCATGAGCGGTGCGTAGCGCACGGCGAGACGACGATTGGCACCGGTGATGCCAATGGCCGTGGAGTAGTCGGTGAGCCAGTCTTCTGGCTTCACCGTCCCATTGTACTTGGGGGTGTCGCGGGGGAGCATGAATCCTTTGGGGAAGGGCTCCTCCCGGATGCGCAGGCCGAAGCACGCCGGCCCGATAGCGCCGCTCTCCTCCACCTCCAGGGAGCGAGCGAGCTGATCGAGGCGGTGGCGAGCGTCGGCATCGTTGATGGCGCGCGGGCCGAGTCGACTTGCGGCCAGGCCACGGGGGGCCGGGTCGGTTGGAGCCGGACGCCGGCCATGCTGGCCGGGTCCGCGCTGGATCTCCACGATGGGCTCGTCGCCCAATCCGTCGGTGGCTGTAGCGGCCGGGCTCGGCCGGAGTGCGCCTCGCCGGGTGGCGAGGAAGCGGTGTGCAGAAGTTCGCCGGGCCTGCCAAGGCGGGCAGAGCCGGATCCCGCCGGCTTGGCGAGCTGGTTGAGGCGGTCCTGCTGGGTGTTGGCGGTGTGGAGGAGTTCACGCATCCACCCGATGCGCTCTTTCAGCTCCTCACTCGCGAGCTGGTCCAGGCCGGCTGCGGCCGCCTGGGCAGCGCGCATGTTCTTCGTTGGGGTCTCGTAGACGGTTGGGACGGCGCCGAGGGCCCGGTCGATCGCTCCTCCCCGGGCACGCACATCGGCAACCCGGCTTGGCTCGGCCGCGGCGGGCGTGAATCCGTAGGCGGCGTCACGCTCCAGCTGAGCAGCGTCCAGGCGATGCTGAGTGGCGGCGAGCGTCTCAGACAGGTCCAGCATCTGCTGGCGCCTTTCCTCGAGCTGGGTTCGGGCCTCAGCGACGTTGGTGGCGTCGACGTTGGTGCCGATGGGGGTGCAGAGGCTCTGCATCACGGCGCACAACGGATCGGACGGCTCGATCCGATCTGCTGCGGCCCTGGCTTCGGTAGCCTTCCTCGTCTTGCTCGACGAGGAGGAGGCGCCGTCGCCGGTGACGAAGACCTCCACAAGGACGTCCATTGCCCGGCGGAAACGCCGCTGCCGAGGGAGAGGGGAGAGTCAGAGTAGCTGAGCACCTCGCTGGGGTACTCGTCGGCCGCGAACGCATCGGAGATGCGCAGCGCGGCGAAGGAGGCGGCAAGCACGCCGATGACGTCGTCCGCCAGCGCGACGGACTCGTCGGTGTAGGAGAAGGGCCCCGTCTGAAGCATGCTCTCGGCTAGCTCCTCGAGCTGCCCCACGGTGGGCGCCAACTGTCGTGGAGGGCGCACGGCAGATGCCAAGGGATGGCTAAAGAGAGGAGGAGGCTCGAGGGCGCTGGTGGACTCCAGAGGCGAGGTTGGCATGAGCGGGCGCGGGACGCCGGACATACCCAGGTTCGGGGCTCTCCGGAGAGATAATACCCCTAGTCCTGCCGAGTGTAGTTGGATGATCGATAGTACAATGTTGCTCCTAGAGCTGTATGGAGGAGGAAGGAAGCTGGCCAAGGCTAGGGCTGCTCCTTCTCTCCGGTGTTGCTGTTTTGTGGCTAGTCCTCCCGCTCGCCCCTCGAATGATCGTGGGCTCCCGGGGGTTTTATAGTCCAACCCCCCAGTGGTTCAATGGTAATGTTACAAGTCGGTGGGTCCGTATTGTCAGTGTCCGGGGACCCGGGTGGGTCCCGCTGAGGGCTTGTAGTTTGCTGGGTTCCCCTAGATGCGGGCCCCGCAAGCCTAGGGGGACTGTGTGCCGTCTTGTCGATCGCCAGGGCGTGGCCGAGTTGAGTCGCGTACAGTGCTCTCCGTCAGGTTGCCGCTTGCTGTCGTCAGCGGTGAGGGCGGGGGCACTGTAGCGACGCCGGCCCTGGTCAGCGAGTAGGTGAGGGGCACTGTTGCCACGTTCCTGCTGACCAGAGGCATGGGCGGGGCACTGTTGCCTCGGTCATCGTTGATTGAAGTCTCGTCCCCATCATACGGCCTGGATGGGACGGGAGTTGACCCGCGGCTGGATTGCGTAGCACGCCATGGGTGGCGCTGGCTTGTTGAGGAGGCTTTGGCCGTGTCGGGTTCGGCTGTCTTGCGCTAGTTGTTGAGGCCGAGTCGACATGTCTTGTCGGGTCGGCTAGTCTGGCCGGCTTGCGGGGCTTGGCCGGGTCGAGCGACCGGGCCAAGCGCGTGCCGGTATTGAGGGGCGGTGCCAGCCATGTTGTTTTTTGAAGAGGATCCGGGTTCCGTTGCCTGCCCGGGGTCCATCCCCCCGACAATTATCATTTGTGAGTAGTTACTTTTGTTCTTGAGGTCACGGGAGAAATCATGTTGCAAGTAATCATGTGAACTTGATATGTGTTCGATATTTTTATAGTATGTATGTTGTGATTCTCTTAGTGGTGTCATGTGAACATCGACTACATGACACTTCACCATATTTGGTCCTAAGGGAATGCATTGGGGAGTAGTTATTAGATGATGGGTTGCGAGAGTGACAGAAGCTTAAACCCTAGTTTATGCGCTATTCCGTAAGGGACCGATTGGATCCAAAAGTTTAATGCTATGGTTAGAATTTATTCTTAATACTTTTCTCGTAGTTGCAGATGCTTGCGAGGGGGTTAATCATAATTAAGAGGTTTGTTCAAGTAAGAAGAACACCTAAGCACCGGTCCACCCACATATCAAATTATCAAAGTAGCGAACACGAATCGAACCAACATGATGAAAGTGACTAGATGAAATTCCCGTGTACCCTCAAGAACGCTTTGCTTACTATAAGAGACCGTTTTGGCCTGTCCTTTGCCTCAAAAGGATTGGGCTATCTTGCTGCACTTTTGTTACTATTATCGTTACTTGCTCTTTACATATTATCTTGCTATCAAACTACGCTGTTACTTACAATTTCAGCACTTGCAGACATTACCTTGCTGAAAACCATTTGTCATTTCCTTCTGCTCCTCGTTGGGTTCGACACTGTTACTTATCGAAAAGAGCTATAATTGATCCCCTATACTTGTGGGTCATCAATGGACGTGATGATATGTGATACAATATGAATGTATATATACTCCACCAAATAAACACATGTCACCTATCAATTACAAAGACATGACAAGCAGAAAGTGATTACTTTGATCTACAATGGTTGCATATGTATGGCATTTAAGATGGAGGTGGACATGGCGTTGTTGATGAAGATGGTGATGGAGAAGATTCTCCCCACATTGCCTTGGTGTTTGTGGCGATAATGACAATGCCGAATTCCCCCACCGAGATGGCGAAAACAGCAACAACCCCTCCTGACAAAGGAAGGGCTCCTCCATTCTGCCACTACCTTAGGAAATCTGTCGAAAACAAACATAAAGTTTCGAGGGAGACATGCACGTAGGCAAAAAGGACACCCCGGTTCGGGGGGTGGGGGGCACTTGGTATCTCCACACCCTGCATTGGGTGTGCCATTGGGCACGTGGTACCATGGTCCTTACCATGGGGCTCGTTTTCAACACCATCCCTCTTTTTAGTAAATACAGAAAATGTATGACCTTTGTTATTTCTCTATTTTGAAGTGCTCTAGTAATCGTCCAATGTAATTCTACAACTGAATGCAATTCCTTAATAAAATATGCTCAATGATGATCCGATAGCAATGTGAATTGACAACTTTACATTCTAGATTTATCGTGCAAAATGAACATATTAGTGTTGCCTGTGGACGATCAATGAGTAGAAGTTGCGGCATAGGCCATTGAGTGCATCATGGTGCCATAAGGTTTTGAATTTTGACAGTAGGGTGGTAAGAGCCATAGACTCAAGTTGAGCGTGGCGTTGGGGTTGGCGTGAGTTTGTTGCACATGACATGGGTCCTAAGACTTGTGGTGGCTTTGGTGTGTCCTAGGTGATGATCCACTTCAGTTGTGGATGAGACACAACTATCCTCTTGTTCACACTATTGTCCCCCCCCCCTTCCGATATCTCTATCTCTCTCTTCCGCGCCAATCATTCACATCAAAGCCCTTGTTGGTTTCCCTAGTTTGCATTGCTAGAGTGCATGAGTTGCGCAGTGGCATCAATCTGTAACATTATTTTTCTTACATAGTTCATCGATATCAATGATAAATACAAATCTTTAGCCTTGGTTTTCTCTGCAGAATATCAGGATCTACTATAAATGTCCACTGGAAGTACAAGCACTACAAACATAAAAAATACACTGAAGTCTCTGGACCACCGAACGACCACTACCGCCATCATAACGAGCCACTGACGCACCATTGTAGCTGCTTCCATACGGGGTTGTCCCGATATTGTCAATGAAAAATTGACGTCTGGGAAGTCTTTGTGCACGTGCCCCTAAGGACCAGCGCCCTGGAGCCTTAGTCGTCGTCGTTAAACTCTTGAATCAATCCGAAGCACATGGGCACCCCAACCATCGCACACGCACGGCGAGAATCTCTAACATCCTCGTCCCAAGGAGACGGTATGAGTCTACGCCAGAGACCTGGCGACTCTGTCCCAATGGACGAATTCGAGGAGGATTGAAGCCCGGAAGACCAACTCAAGAATGAAGTGCCGCCATCTGCCTGAGCGCCACCCCCCCCCCCCACACACACACACACCCCCGCGCGCATGAGAACTAAAAAACCTAACTTAAACTACTAGTCGAAGTCGAGACACTGAGATTCCCTTCCCTGCCACTAGCCACCAAGGGGAAGAGAAGCCACGGGCTGGTGGATCTTGGACGAGAGTAGAAACTTTGCCCTAGCCGCATTTTCGTGATGGAAAGGAAAATATGTCCGCGGCCAATAGTTAAATCTTTAGTCTCATTTCCTTGCAAAAAATAAATAAGAGCATCCAACGGGTCGACCCAAACGGACGGCGATTTTGTCCGCTTTTTATCCGTTTGGGTTGGCCGGCCGCCCGACGTCCGCCCTGTTTTTGATATGGGTCGGCAGCGCGCCCAGCGCGCCGACCCATATGTGCAGGCGTGGTCGGCTGGCCGCCCAATTTTACATTGATTTTGCATTCAAACATATTGTGAAATGAAAATGTTTAACAAGCCAAATAGTCTGGCCGCCCAAATAAATAGTATAGTTTTACAAGCCAAATACAAATAAAATGTTTCACATAGTTTTGCAAACGAATAAAAGAAGATACATCTATTGGTTGCCAACATGAATCCACATATGCTCAACCAAATCATTTTGCAGTTGCACGTGAGTTTCCCAATCACGCATGTCTTCATGAAACTGAGTGAACTGCTCAAATGTTGCCGCTACTCCATGCTCAGGCACAACATTCTCACCCTGAAACTGAAAGCCTTGATCGTATAGACGTTCCGGGCGCTCGTCTTCTACGATCATATTGTGCATGATCACACAAGCAGTCATCACCTCCCATAGTTTCTGCGTGCTCCTAAAGGAAATATGCCCTAGAGGCAATAATAAAGTTATTATTTATTTCCTTATATCATGAAAAATATGTATTATTCATGCTAGAATTGTATTAACCGGAAACATAATACTTGTGTGAATACATAGACAAACAGAGTGTCACTATTATGCCTCTACTTGACTAGCTCGTTGATCAAAGATGGTTATGTTTCCTAGCCATAGACATGAGTTGTCATTTGATTAACGGGGTCACATCATTAGGAGAATGATGTGATTGACTTGACCCATTCCGTTAGCTTAGCACTCGATCGTTTAGTATGTTGCTATTTCTTTCTTCATGACTTATACATGTTCCTGTGACTATGAGATTATGCAACTCCCGTTTACCGGAGGAACACTTTGTGTGCTACCAAACGTCACAACGTAACTAGGTGATTATAAAGGTGCTCTATAGGTGTCTCCGAAGGTACTTGTTGGGTTGGCGTATTTCAAGATTAGGATTCGTCACTGCGATTGTCGGAGAGGTATCTCTGGGCCCTCTCGGTAATGCACATCACTTAAGCCTTGCAAGCATTGCAACTAATGAGTTAGTTGTGGGATGATGTATTACGGAACGAGTAAAGAGACTTGTCGGTAACGAGATTGAACTAGGTATTGAGATACCGACGATCGAATCTCGGGCAAGTAACATACCGATGACAAAGGGAACAACGTATGTTGTTATGCGGTCTGACCGATAAAGATCTTCGTAGAATATGTGGGAGCCAATATGAGCATCCAGGTTCCGCTATTGGTTATTGACCGGAGACGTGTATCGGTCATGTCTACATAGTTATCAAACCCATAGGGTTCGCACGCTTAACGTTTTGATGACAGTTATATTATGAGTTTATATGTTTTGATGTACCGAAGGTTGTTCAGAGTCCCGGATGTGATCACGGACATGACGAGGAGTCTCGAAATGGTCGAGACATAAAGATTGATATATTGGAAGCCTATATTTGGATATCGGAAGTGTTCCGGGTGAAATCGGGATTTTACCGGAGTACCGGGGGTTACCGGAACAACCCCCCCCCCCCGGCCCCCGGGGGGCTTAATGGGCCTACATGGGCCTTAGTGGAAATAGAGGGCAGCAAGGGAAGTGTGGGGCGCACCCCCCCACGGCCCAAACCGAATTGGTTTAGGGCAAGGGAGCCGGCCCCCTCTTTCCTTCTCCTCCTCTCCCTTTCCTTCCCCCTCTCCTACTCCTACTAGGAATAGGAGGAGTCCTACTCCTAGTGGGAGTAGGACTCCCCCTTGGCGCGCCTCTCCCTGGCCGGCCGCCTCCTCCCCTTGCTCCTTTATATACGGGGGCAGGGGGCACCCCAGAGACACAACAATTGATCGTTTGATCTTTTAGCCGTGTGCGGTGCCCCTCTCCACCATAGTCCACCTCGATAATACTGTAGCAGTGCTTAGGCGAAGCCCTGCATCGGTAGAACATCATCATTGTCACCACGCCGTCATGCTGACGAAACTCTCCCTCAACACTCGGCTGGATCGGAGTTCGAGGGACGTCATCGGGCTGAACGTGTGCTGAACTCGGAGGTGCCGTGCGTTCGATACTTGATCGGTCGGATCGTGAAGACGTACGACTACATCAACCATGTTGTGCTAACGCTTCCGCTTTCGGTCTACGAGGGTACGTGGACAACACTCTCCCCTCTCATTGCTATGCATCACCATGATCTTGCGTGTGCGTAGGAATTTTTTTGAAATTACTACGTTACCCAACAGTGGCATCCGAGCCAGGTTTTATGCGTTGATGTTATATGCACGAGTAGAACACAAGTGAGTTGTGGGCGATATAAGTCATACTGCTTACCAGCATGTCATACTTTGGTTCGGCGGTATTGTTGGATGAAGCGGCCCGGACCGACATTACACGTACGCTTACGCGACTGGTTCTACCAACGTGCTTTGCACACAGGTGGCTGGCGGGTGTGAGTTTCTCCAACTTTAGGTGAACCGAGTGTGGCTACGCCCGGTCCTTGCGAAGGTTAAAACAGCACCAACTTGACAAACTATCATTGTGGTTTTGATGCGTAGGTAAGAACGGTTCTTGCTAAGCCCGTAGCAGCCACGTAAAATTTGCAACAACAAAGTAGAGGATGTCTAACTTGTTTTTGCAGGGCATGTTGTGATGTGATATGGTCAAGACATGATGCTAAAATTTATTGTATGAGATGATCATGTTTTGTAACCGAGTTATCGGCAACTGGCAGGAGCCATATGGTTGTCGCTTTATTGTATGCAATGCAATAGCCCTGTAATGATTTACTTTATCACTAAGCGGTAGCGATAGTCGTAGAAGCATAAGATTGGCGAGACGACAACGATGCTACGATGAAGATCAAGGTGTCGCGCCGGTGACGATGGTGATCATGACGGTGCTTCGGAGATGGAGATCACAAGCACAAGATGATGATGGCCATATCATATCACTTATATTGATTGCATGTGATGTTTATCTTTTATGCATCTTATCTTGCTTTGATTGACGGTAGCATTATAAGATGATCCCTCACTAAATTATCAAAGTATAAGTGTTCTCCCTGAGTATGCACCGTTGCGAAAGTTCTTCGTGCTGAGACACCACGTGATGGTCGGGTGTGATAGGCTCTACGTTCAAATACAACGGGTGCAAAACAGTTGCACACACGGAATACTCAGGTTAAGCTTGACGAGCCTAGCATATAACAGATATGGCCTCGGAACACGAAGACCGAAAGGTCGAGCGTGACTCATATAGTAGATATGATCAACATAGTGATGTTCACCGTTGAAATTACTCCATCTCACGTGATGATTGGACATGGTTTAGTTGATATGGATCACGTGATCACTTAGAGGATTAGAGGGATGTCTATCTAAGTGGGAGTTCTTAAGTAATATGATTAATTGAACTTTAATTTATCATGAACTTAGTACCTGATAGTATCTTGCTTGTCTATGTTGATTGTAGATAGATGGCCCGTGTTGTTGTTCCATTGAATTTTAATGCATTCCTTGAGAAAGCAAAGTTGAAAGATGATGGTAGCAATTACACGGACTGGGTCCGTAACTTGAGGATTATCCTCATTGCTGCACAGAAGAATTACGTCCTGGACGCACCGCTAGGTGTACCACCTGTGCCAGCAATTGCAGACATTGTGAATGCCTGGCAGTCACGTGTTGATGACTACTCGATAGTTCAGTGTGCCATGCTTTACGGCTTAGAACCGGGACTTGAACGACGTTTTGAACGTCATGGAGCATATGAGATGTTCCAGGAGTTGAAGTTAATATTTCAAGCAAATGCCCGGATTGAGAGATATGAAGTCTCCAATAAGTTCTACAGCTGCAAGATGGAGGAGAATAGTTCTGTCAGTGAGCATATACTCAAGATGTCTGGGCACTGCAATCACTTGATTCAACTGGGAGTTAATCTTCCAGATGATAGCGTCATTGACAGAATTCTCCAATCACTGCCACCAAGCTACAAGAGCTTCGTGATGAACTATAACATGCAAGGGATGGATAAGACGATTCCGGAGCTCTTCGCAATGCTAAAGGCTGCGGAGGTAGAAATCAAAAAGGAGCATCAAGTGTTGATGGTCAATAAGACCACTAGTTTCAAGAAAAAGGGCAAAGGGAAGAAGAAGGGGAACTTCAAGAAGAACAGCAAGCAAGTTGTTGTTCAGGAGAAGAAACCCAAGTCTGGACCTAAGCCTGAGACTGAGTGCTTCTACTGCAAGCAGACTGGTCACTGGAAGCGGAACTGCCCCAAGTATTTGGCGGATAAGAAGGATGGCAAGGTGAACAAAGGATATGTGATATACATGTTATTGATGTGTACCTTACTAATGCTCGCAGTAGCACCTGGTTATTTGATACTGGTTCTGTTGCTAATATTTGCAACTCGAAACAGGGGCTACGGATTAAGCGAAGATTGGCTAAGGACGAGGTGATGATGCGCGTGGGAAATGGTTCCAAAGTCGATGTGATCGTGGTCGGCACGCTACCTCTACATCTACCTTCGGGATTAGTTTTAGACCTAAATAATTGTTATTTGGTGCCAGCGTTAAGCATGAACATTATATCTGGATCTTGTTTGATGCGAGACGGTTATTCATTTAAATCAGAGAATAATGGTTGTTCTATTTATATGAGTAATATCTTTTATGGTCATGCACCCTTGAAGAGTGGTCTATTTTTGTTGAATCTCGATAGTAGTGATACACATATTCATAATATTGAAGCCAAAAGATGCAGAGTTGATAATGATAGTGCAACTTATTTTTGGCACTGCCGTTTAGGTCATATCGGTGTAAAGCGCATGAAGAAACTCCATACTGATGGACTTTTGGAACCACTTGATTATGAATCACTTGGTACTTGCGAACCGTGCCTCATGGGCAAGATGACTAAAACGTCGTTCTCCGGAACTATGGAGAGAGCAACAGATTTGTTGGAAATCATACATACAGATGTATGTGGTCCGATGAATGTTGAGGCTCGTGGCGAATATCGTTATTTTCTCACCTTCACAGATGATTTAAGCAGATATGGGTATATCTACATAATGAAACATAAGTCTGAAACATTTGAAAAGTTCAAAGAATTTCAGAGTGAAGTTGAAAATCATCGTAACAAGAAAATAAAGTTTCTACGATCTGATCGTGGAGGAGAATATTTGAGTTATGAGTTTGGTCTTCATTTGAAACAATGCGGAATAGTTTCGCAACTCACGCCACCCGGAACACCACAGCGTAATGGTGTGTCCGAACGTCGTAATCGTACTCTACTAGATATGGTGCGATCTATGATGTCTCTTACTGATTTACCGCTATCGTTTTGGGGTTATGCTTTAGAGACGGCCGCATTCACGTTAAATAGGGCACCATCAAAATCCGTTGAGATGACGCCTTATGAACTGTGGTTTGGCAAGAAACCAAAGTTGTCGTTTCTTAAAGTTTGGGGCTGCGATGCTTATGTGAAAAAGCTTCAACCTGATAAGCTCGAACCCAAATCGGAGAAATGTGTCTTCATAGGATACCCAAAGGAGACTGTTGGGTACACCTTCTATCACAGATCCGAAGGCAAGACTTTTGTTGCTAAATTCGGAATCTTTCTGGAGAAGGAGTTTCTCTCGAAAGAAGTGAGTGGGAGGAAAGTAGAACTTGATGAGGTAATTGTACCTGCTCCCTTATTGGAAAGTAGTTCATCGCAGAAACCGGTTTCTGCGACGCCTACACCAATTAGTGAGGAAGTTAATGATGATGATCATGGAACTTTAGATCAAGTTGTTACTGAACCTCGTAGGTCAACCAGAGTAAGATCCGCACCAGAGTGGTACGGTAATCCTGTTCTGGAGGTTATGCTACTAGACCATGACGAACCTACGAACTATGAAGAAGCGATGGTGAGCCCAGATTCCGCGAAATGGCTTGAGGCCATGAAATCTGAGATGGGATCCATGTATGAGAACAAAGTGTGGACTTTGGTTGACTTGCCCGATGATCGGCAAGCAATTGAGAATAAATGGATCTTCAAGAAGAAGACTGACGCTGACGGTAATGTTACTGTCTATAAAGCTCGACTTGTTGCAAAAGGTTTTCGACAAGTTCAAGGGATTGACTACGATGAGACCTTCTCACCCGTAGCGATGCTTAAGTCTGTCTGAATCATGTTAGCAATTGCCGCATTTTATGATTATGAAATTTGGCAAATGGATGTCAAAACTGCATTCCTGAATGGATTTCTGGAAGAAGAGTTGTATATGATGCAACCGGAAGGTTTTGTCGATCCAAAGGGAGCTAACAAAGTGTGCAAGCTCCAGCGATCTATTTATGGACTGGTGCAAGCCTCTCGGAGTTGGAATAAACGCTTTGATAGTGTGATCAAAGCATTTGGTTTTGTACAGACTTTTGGAGAAGCCTGTATTTACAAGAAAGTGAGTGGGAGCTATGTAGCATTTCTAATATTATATGTGGATGACATATTGCTGATTGGAAATGATATAGACTTTCTGAATAGCATAAAGGGATACTTGAATAAGAGTTTTTCAATCAAAGACCTCGGTGAAGCTGCGTATATATTGGGCATCAAGATCTATAGAGATAGATCAAGACGCTTAATTGGACTTTCACAAAGCACATACCTTGACAAAGTTTTGAAGAAGTTAAAAATGGATCAAGCAAAGAAAGGGTTCTTGCCTGTGTTACAAGGTGTAAAGTTGAGTAAGACTCAATGTCCGACCACTGCAGAAGATAGAGAGAAGATGAAAGATGTTCCCTATGCTTCAGCCATAGGCTCTATCATGTATGCAATGCTGTGTACCAGACCTGATGTGTGCCTTGCTATAAATTTAGCAGGGAGGTACCAAAGTAATCCACGAGTGGATCACTGGACAGCGGTCAAGAACATCCTGAAATACCTGAAAAGGACTAAGGATATTTTTCTCGTTTATGGAGGTGACAAAGAGCTCATCGTAAATGGTTACGTTGATGCAAGCTTTGACACTGATCCGGACGATTCTAAATCGCAAACCGGATACGTGTTTACATTGAACGGTGGAGTTGTCAGTTGGTGCAGTTCTAAACAAAGCGTCGTGGCGGGATCTACATGTGAAGCGGAGTACATAGCTGCTTTGGAAACAGCAAATGAAGGAGTCTGGATGAAGGAGTTCATATCCGATCTAGGTGTCATACCTAGTGCATCGGGTCCAATGAAAATCTTTTGTGACAATACTGGTGCAATTGCCTTGGCGAAGGAATCCAGATTTCACAAGAGAACCAAGCACATCAAGAGACGCTTCAATTCCATCCAGGATTTAGTCCAGGTGGGAGACATAGAAATTTGCAAGATACATACGGATCTGAATGTTGCAGACCCGTTGACTAAGCCTCTTCCACGAGCAAAACATGATCAGCACCAAGGCTCCATGGGTGTTAGAATCATTACTGTGTAATCTAGATTATTGACTCTAGTGCAAGTGGGAGACTGAAGGAAATATGCCCTAGAGGCAATAATAAAGTTATTATTTATTTCCTTATATCATGATAAATGTTTATTATTCATGCTAGAATTGTATTAACCGGAAACATAATACTTGTGTGAATACATAGACAAACAGAGTGTCACTAGTATGCCTCTACTTGACTAGCTCGTTGATCAAAGATGGTTATGTTTCCTAGCCATAGACATGAGTTGTCATTTGATTAACGGGGTCACATCATTAGGAGAATGATGTGATTGACTTGACCCATTCCGTTAGCTTAGCACTCGATCGTTTAGTATGTTGCTATTGCTTTCTTCATGACTTATACATGTTCCTATGACTATGAGATTATGCAACTCCCGTTTACCGGAGGAACACTTTGTGTGCTACCAAACGTCACAACGTAACTGGGTGATTATAAAGGTGCTCTACAGGTGTCTCCGAAGGTACTTGTTGGGTTGGCGTATTTCGAGATTAGGATTTGTCACTCCGATTGTCGGAGAGGTATCTCTGGGCCCTCTCAGTAATGCACATCACTTAAGCCTTGCAAGCACTGCAACTAATGAGTTAGTTGTGGGATGATGTATTACGGAACAAGTAAAGAGACTTGCCGGTAACGAGATTGAACTAGGTATTGAGATACCGACGATCGAATCTCGGGCAAGTAACATACCGATGACAAAGGGAACAACATATGTTGTTATGCGGTCTGACCGATAAAGATCTTCGTAGAATATGTGGGAGCCAATATGAGCATCCAGGTTCCGCTATTGGTTATTGACCGAAGACGTGTCTCGGTCATGTCTACATAGTTATCGAACCCGTAGGGTTCGCACGCTTAACGTTTCGATGACAGTTATATTATGAGTTTATATGTTTTGATGTACCGAAGGTTGTTCGGAGTCCCGGATGTGATCAAGGACATGACGAGGAGTCTCGAAATGGTCGAGACATAAAGATTGATATATTGGAAGCCTATATTTGGATATCGGAAGTGTTCCCGGTGAAATCGGGATTTTACCGGAGTACCGGGGGTTACCGGAACCCCCCCCCCCCCCCCCGGGGGGGGGGCTTAATGGGCCTTAGTGGAAATAGAGGGCAGCAAGGGAAGTGTGGGGCGCGCCCCCCAAGGCCCAAACCGAATTGGTTTAGGGCAAGGGGGCGGGCCCCCTCTTTCCTTCTCCTCCTCTCCCTTTCCTTCCCCCTCTTCTACTCCTACTAGGAATAGGAGTCCTACTCCTAGTGGGAGTAGGACTCCCCCTTGGCGCGCCTCTCCCTGTCCGGCCGCCTCCTCCCCTTGCTCCTTTATATACGGGGGCAGGGGGCACCCCAGAGACACAACAATTGATCGTTTGATCTTTTAGCCGTGTGCGGTGCCCCCCTCCACCATAGTCCACCTTGATAATACTGTAGAGGTGCTTAGGCGAAGCCCTGCGTCGGTAGAACATCATCATCGTCACCACGCCGTCGTGCTGACGAAACTCTCCCTCAACACTCGGCTGGATCGGAGTTCGAGGGACGTCATCGGACTGAACGTGTGCTGAACTCGGAGGTGCCGTGCGTTCGGTACTTGGTCGGTCGGATCGTGAAGACGTACGACTACATCAACCGCGTTGTGCTAACGCTTCCGCTTTCGGTCTACGAGGGTACGTGGACAACACTCTCCCCTCTCGTTGCTATGCATCACCATGATCTTGCGTGTGCGTAGGAATTTTTTTGAAATTACTACGTTACCCAATAGCTCCAAGTATTAGCAGGATACCGAACGATGCCCCATCGAGATTGCAAAACACCAAAGGCACGCTCGACATCCTTCGTAGCACTCTCTTGCTCTTGGGCAAATCTTTTCCTTTTTTCTCCGACAGGGTTGGGTATTGTCTTGACAATAGTGGTCCACTGAGGATAGATACCGTCACCCAAATAGTACCATTTGTCGTAGTTGTGGCCGTTTACAGTAAAGTTCACCGGTGGGCTGTTGCCTTCGGCAAGCCTAGCAAACACCGGCGAGCGCTGAAGCACGTTGATATCATTGTGTGATCCAGCCATGCCAAAGAAAGAGTGCCAGATCCAGAGATCTTGAGACGCCACGGCCTCTAGTATGACAGTGCAAGCCCTGACATGTCCCTTATACTGACCTTGCCAAGCAGAAGGGCAGTTCTTCCACTCCCAGTGCATGCAGTCTATGCTGCCAAGCATCCCCGGGAAGCCCCTGCTGGCATTCATCGCCAACAAACGGGCTGTATCTTCAGCTGTCGGCTCTCTCAAGTACTCAGGGCCAAACACAGCAATCACAGCCTTGCAGAACTTATACGGGGACTCTAGGCATGTAAACTCGCTCATACGGACATACTCGTCAATGAGATCACCGGGCACTCCGTATGCAAGCATTCGGATGGCGGCAGTGCATTTCTAATAAGAGGAGAAACCAATATTGCCGACGGCATCCTCTTTGCACTCGAAGTAGTCATCATAGCCGACCACTCCCTCTCTGATACGGTTGAAAACATGCCTACTCATACGGAACCGGCAGCGGAATTTGTGATGTTTGAACAACGGGTTTGTTGTATCAAAGTAGTCCTTCCAGAGAAGGAAATGCCCGCTCTCTCGGTTGCGATTCAACGCCGGAAGGTGGCCCGGAATGGAGCCACGAAACGACGGACGCTGGCTGATGAGGTGGTGATGGACCAATACGGCAGTCAATATCTCCTCGTCGTCGTCGAACGACGAATCGTCGGAGTCGCAAAGAAAATTGTGAAAAAAGAACTCGTCGGCGGAGTCCATTTCGTACCTTGGCAAACTGTCAAACAACTTGCGGGCGTCGACGAAGGAGACGGCCGGCGAGGGGAGTCGCGGAGCCCACAGACCAGCTAGCTGCCCTGCCAGTGTCCGACGGGTGTGCCGACGTCCGACGAGCGTGCCGGTCGGATGTGGCAGGGGCGGCGAGGTGGCTTCTTGGAGACGGGCGGCTGTGCGGTAGGGGAACCGGCGGTGGGAAGCAGTTTGCTCCCCGGTGGGGCGGCGGAGGGCGACGGGGGGAGGGGGGCGGCGTTGCTGGGCGGATGTGGAGGCAGCGGCAGCTGGAAGAGTCGCCGGAAAAAATGGGCGGCGGCGTCGACGACGGAGGAGGCGGGAGTAGTGCTTTGTTGGCCGCAGGGTGAGACGGGAGGCCAATGTGCCACAGACCAGCGGGCCCGGGGACAGGAGTAGGCGAGCGCGCGCGTCCGTCGCGTGTCCGCGCCGACGCAAATCAGGCTAAAAAATGGGCCGGGAATGGGTCGCCCGCGGACGAAAAACAGACGCGCGTCCGTTTGAGTCGGCGCGTTGGGCCGCCTCTTGTGTCCGCACCGACCCAAACGGACGGCCGCGGACGAAATGGGTTGCCCCATTGGAGTTGCTCTAAATATTTTTGAAATAATAAAAGTACATAATCTGAAGAGCGACGCACTCATTTTACTTGAGATAGGAAAACCAGATACACACTGGTGGGCCATGGTTGCCCAACATGCCAGATGCAAGGATCAGTAACTCGTCGATCGACCCTGCGCACATGCATGAAAGGATCCCTGGAGACCCACACAGCGTGAGCTACAGGAGAAGGGCCAGTGCAGCAATCCAGAAATCCACCGGAGCAGAGTGGCCGACGCCGCCCCTTGGGCATAAACAAGTGCCCGCAAGGAAGGAATCCGTCGTCCCCATCGCGAATTGCCCGGTCAAGAACCCTCTAGTGGATGTAGTGCAATTATAGCCACGAAACGAACTTTCTTGGCTAGCTTAAATACTGCCAAGTTGCGGCATCGCGAACGCAATGATCCGTCCGGCCTGGCCGGCCGGCCCCGGGGGAATAATAATCGAGGTCGATTAGCAGGCTTGGGGTTGAAGCCTCCGCAACTGTCACTGGTGGCAGCCTCACTGTCCGTCGTACTGCACTGATCGGGCCACTGGCCAGGTAGCCATCCATCGGGATTAAATATCATGCTGATTAACTAATGAAGCTTCTCACTAACTAATCCCCAGTGGCGCCTAGGCCTAGCAGTACACCCTCAGATCTTGTGCGCAGGGGTTTCTTTTTCCTGAGAGGACTGTTCGTGTTGCTGCTTGCAGTACTTTGCCGCGCAGTACAAATCAGCGGCTGAAATTGACCTCTCGTGCCGTCGACTTGTTGTGCCGCCGCCGCGATAATGCGATGGACCGTCGTCGTCGCAGTCGCAATGTTTGCGGGCCGATGAGCCCCGGCTGGTCGTTGGATTTCTCTGGGCTGGCTCGCAGCTGTCCGTGGTGGCGACCGTCCACCGCGCGCCGGCTGCCGTGATGCTACGATCCTCGTGTGATGATTGATGCTGGCCGGTAACGAGTAATCTAGGTGCGGTGCGGTGCAGTGGCGCGCGCGGTGGTTGGTAGTTCCCCATCCGTACCAGCTCAAAAGTGGAAGCTTTCCCCTCTCTCTTTTGATGAAAGTTCCAACTCACGATCTCGCCGGACCAAATATCGGCATCTCTGCGGTTAGAGTGGATCCGTAGCTACTGATCTCAGACAGATATACTCCTACCCGAGAATCGCAACGGTACTAGTGAAAGCGCAGCTGTTTCTGGAACGCACGGGCCGGCTGTTTTACCGGCCACGGCCAGCTCCGTTCGCTCGCTGGAAGGCCTCCTCTCCTGGAGTGGAGTGGAGCCGACGGAGGCGCGCTGGCGTTTGCACGCGAAACAGCTAATCAAAGGGGCTCCCCCACGTGCCGGCGCGGGACGGACACCCCGGCGTATGGGCGTGGCCGTGGTGGCACCCCGGACCGGCCCTGCTTTTGTTCCGTCCTGCACCCGGTCTTCGTGGGGCAAAGTATAACACCGCCGGCAACGTGGACACGGGCGCACCAGATGATGGCAAATGGCGAACCCTGTGATGTTCCACTTCATCCGGATCAACTGGTTAATTAGAAATTTAGCGTCCCAGCGTAATCAAAACGCATAAAGTAGGAGTACTACGTACCCTGCGGGATGCTTTTCTTTTTTAAGGCAATCATGCGAGGTTTTATTAACTCATCACAATGTTTACAGAGATGAAATTAAGGGGCCACTAAGGGTTGCCTATTGATAAGCCTTTTGAATTTCTCTTTCAGCTTGGTCAAGTTCCTAGCCTCCTAGCATAGCATCTGGATAGCTCCATCAAGTAACACTTTTACTTTCATGTCTTCAGCAAAAATGGAGAACCTTTTTTTAGCCTACAAATCAAGCTTGCACTAACATGATTGACAACAAAACTTGCACTAACATTTAACTTGTCACTAAATGTAAAAGGGATGAATCAACAACATCCAAACAACTAAAAAGGGCCCTCTCAATTATGTTTTTCTTCTTCCAAAAGAAGGTTGCATCCCCCGGCTTCTGGATCATCCTGATGCACACAACCATCTTTATTGAAGTTCAAAGGCAACATAGTCAAATGCATTAACAAATTAAGTACAAAACATGGTCAACTATGACGGAGCCATTACATGATATGCGTTTAACACCTACAACAAGTCAACCTCTTGATAAGAATCTTTCGAAAGTCACGCCAGCTAGTATTTCCATGCCCATTGAGAGTGGCACTAGCAAAGTAGTGGGATGTAATCTCACCTTATACCGTCACCAGGACCATCAAGAGGCCGGCCATGTCGCGGCGCGGATCTGGCTGCTGGCACTCCGACGTGAACTAGCCTGCGACATCTACCACGTTACTCCCAATTATGTTTTGATGGCTCGTGAATTGGTTAGGCCTTTGAAAGTTATCCTTAGTTTCATGATAAATCTCGTAATATGACCTCTTAGTTCTGCAAAAGTCGACACCAATAACATCTTCTTTTCCCCCATAATATTTCAATGGTATATTATGTTTTTTTGCGATTTTAATTATTTTATTGAATATATTTGGATAATAGAGGCAAGCTTTATAAGTTGTATTATATATTTCCATCGACTTGATGCACCCTCGAGTGCTGGTGTGAAGTGTGTAAGCTTTTTCAGAGGTTGCGATATTGGATTTTTGAATCTTCCAGCTCTAATGACTTCAATGGTTTCTTCTTCGGAATGTTGGTCCGGCGGGACCATTGCCTTGATGACTTCCCAACCGTGATAAAACCCATTGGCTGGATTCGGCGATGGAGAGGCAAGAAGGGTTGCGTGTCATCGTTTCTTTACCTTTTCTACTCGCATACGGCGCAGAAGTGCCCTTCATGGTGCTCTTGGTGCGAACGATCGTGCGCTCTGGGAGGTTCCCTCGAGGGAATGACGCGGTTCACGCTAGGAAGCTCCCGTGAACGAGCTCTGTGCACGACAAAGACTAGTCCTCATCGAGGCCCCCACTGTCAGATTATTTACCCACCCTCTTCCTTCACACGCAACTAGAGAATTGCTATGCTGTGATGACTGCAACAGAGAGACTTGCAAGGAAAAAAAGTCCAGAGAATGCCATGCTATATATTCAGAACGTGGCAGATGGAACATATAGAATTTCCTTGCTACAGAACAAGAAAGGTTTGCATATGAATTTAGGAATTGCCAGCTACATCAGGATAATTGGCATGCTACAACATAGAGAATTGACATGGTACAGGATAGAGATTGTCATGGTACAGTGCAGAAAGTTGCCACCATGTTCACGATTTGCCATGCTATATCAGGGGGATATGCCATGTTTGTAAAAGCGAGTTGGTATATGTAAAAGTCTAACATAAACACGAAAAATGCCATGTTATAGGTGATATACTTGACATGTAAAAAAACAGAATTTTCCATGCTCTAGCTAGCCACTTGTTCGGATTTAAATGGACAAAAACACATAAGTTGTCATCTGGAAAAATGGGACCGAAGGAAGATAGTAAAGCAGACATGCCGGGAGGATGTTTCAGGCTAGAGGTTAAGTAGCACAAAAAGTAGAATCATAGTCGTTTGCTCCAAGGGATTTGGAGCGAACAATTACGTAATTGTGTCGAGATACGTGTGATCCGAGGGGGTGGCGTTGTGTTCATGCCAGAATGGACCAGAGCAAACCTTTTCCCATTATCATTCTGGTATCCTATATATACCTAAATAGTAGATCCCCATTATTTCAATTATTTTGACATGCAACCATGCCATCATGCAAGCCCCACTAAATTTAATTATCTCAACATGCCAATGCAACTATGCCACTATGCATGGACAACACACCTTACATGCATCATGCATGTTACTTATAGTAAGTAAATTTTCTGCAACTATATAACAGTCAAATATATTAAATTATATGTGCTTGAGTTTCAATTCTCGTATTGCTAATCAAAATACTCCCTTTGTCCAGGTGCATAGGTCATTTTAGGTTGTACACAGCGACCAAGGCGGAGGGAAAAACGAGAGAACTTAATATTTATTTGCTAATTAATAGCATTGCATGCAATGAACTGACCACTGCATGTCGTGTTTGATAGTCTCGAGTCATTGAAAGCATACACGCCCCAAATATCTTATCGGTTGATTCCTTTATTTATGTCGATAAATAAGAAACGAGGTTGTCGTTAATGCACCGCGCCTAAGTGTTTTGGGATTATTTGATTTTCTTAAGATGACTTATACACCTAGACGGAGGGAGTACTAAAGTTACATGCCGCCAAATCTTACAGAAACCACTGCATCCAATTCCAGTTGCAACGCACAGGGTATAATCTCTAGTTTTTTAAGAGGTTTGTGTTGCTGGTTTGATTATGTGTGCTTCAGGATTTAAATGGAGTAAAACACAGAAAGTTGCCATCTGAAAAAATGAGACCGAGGGAAGATAGTAAAGCGGATATGTCAGGAGGATGCAGACTATATAGCACACAGAGTAGAAACGAGCCGTTTGCTCCTTGGGGGGTCTGGAGCGACCAATAACATCATCGCGTCGAGATACGTGTGATCAGAGAGGTGACATTGTGTTCGCGCCAGAACGGGCCAGAGAGCGAATCTTTCCTCATTACCATTTTTGTATTTTTTTAAAGAGGTGTGTGTTACTGGTTTGATTAATAGATCCTCGTGCTTTTTAAAAAAAATAGGAAAAGATGTCTCATAAAAATGGTAGTATCCGATTCCTTGTCTCTCCTATTCATTCATTTTACTTTAGTTTTTGTCTTAATATATAGAGTATTAGTGATGACGATGGCCATGCATGCGCAGCAGTTCGTTTCCATTCGTGAGCGGCATTTACTCCCTGCAAACGTGACTAGTACCATCGGTAACTGAACAGAAGGGAGCCGGTTCACGTGCATCACGTCCACGGAGCACTGGCTCACGTAAAAGGCAACCGCTCCCCGTCGCTGCGCCCGCAAACTACCCCGCTTCTTCCCCTCCTCTGCCCCGCCCCCCTTTTATCTCCCGATCTCACACATTTTGGGAAGACAAGGGAGAGAGAAGCAGAGGAGGCCATTCTTTACAACCGGGAGGAGGAGAAGGCGAGAGAGACGGAAGGGAGCGAGGAGACGAGATGAGGGAGATCATCAGCATCCACATCGGCCAGGCCGGGATCCAGGTCGGCAACGCCTGCTGGGAGCTCTACTGCCTCGAGCACGGCATCCAGCAGGATGGCACCATGCCCAGGTACGTGCGCGCGCGCGCGATCCCGATCCCTGAATGCATTCCGTTTCTTGATGCACCCAGGCGCTGGCGCGCGCGCTAAGGGGTTATATATTGGCCGCATATTACGGTTAAATTGATTCTGGATTCCTGTTTTTCTCTTAATCCTGTGTTTTGCCTTTTTTTCCTTCTTTTTTTCGCGTAAATCCTACGAATTGCGAATGGGGATTGCGGTAGTCCCGGTGGAAATTCCCTTTTCTGAATCATTATCATGCTCCGTCAGTCTGTACTTCCCGTTTGGACATTGCGATGGGATTATGGGGCAGGAATTTCTTTCGTGTTGCTGGTTGTCGAGAGATCGGCAAGAAGAGGACGAGACGATCGACGTTTCATGCATTTGTTCCGTTTCTGTACAAAGGAGGCTGTCGCCCGGCCTCCCTAAGAATGTTCTGTTTCTGTTACTACTAGACCGGACAGACGTCGTGTTTTTTGTAGACTGTACTGAAGTTGGTAGGCACGTACCATGAGACAGTTGCGAGTTCCTATCCCGCGGGATCTGAAAATTTGACAATGGTACGATGCTTAATTACTAGTATGTTTGGAAACGTGGTGCTTCATAAATCATAAATATTGTAACAGTGGAGCTATGTGTAGCGGACTGAGCACGGATTGAAGAGATCAATCTGGTTGTAGAGAAGTTAGTTCACAGATCGGTGATTAGAGTTCTTCCAATCCATGTATTAACGCTGCCTTTTGGTTGTTGATTCAGTGATACCACGGTTGGGGTTGCACACGATGCGTTCAACACGTTCTTCAGTGAGACTGGTGCGGGCAAGCACGTGCCGAGGGCCATCTTCGTCGACCTTGAGCCCACTGTCATTGATGAGGTGCGCACCGGTGCCTACCGCCAGCTCTTCCACCCGGAGCAGCTCATCTCCGGGAAGGAGGATGCCGCTAACAACTTCGCCCGTGGTCACTACACTGGTAATTCATCTTAACATTTCTGTGATTGTTATTGAAATTCTAGTCTACTGCGATTATGAATGCATCCAGTTCTGATTATATTTGTGTAATGCAGTTGGGAAGGAGATTGTAGATCTATGTCTGGATCGTGTACGCAAATTGGCAGACAACTGCACCGGGCTGCAGGGATTCTTGGTGTTCAATGCTGTCGGTGGTGGAACTGGATCAGGACTGGGCTCTCTGTTGTTGGAGCGCCTCTCGGTTGATTACGGCAAGAAATCTAAGCTTGGTTTCACCATTTACCCTTCCCCACAGGTACAACTTGTTCATGAACCATTGTTGTGTTAATGTGTGTGTTATTTCAGAAAATTCGAGTATTATCCAGTCTGGTTTAATTCTGTATTCTGCGAGAGGATGTTGTCTTTAAGCTAGTTCTTCCATCATTTCTAGATATTTTCAATAGAATATCTGAAAAGCTAAAATGCTAATGCCCTGATTATATATGGTATCTGTAAAGCATGCACTACTTATGAGCCAACATTATTCCATAGCACTGTACCTACCTGTCCATGTGACTGGAGTGTGGACCATTCAGGCTGTTCATGTGAGTAGGTTATCTGCATCCTAGCTGTTGTGGGGACAATATGGGTAGATATGTTGTTGCATTATTTTCAGTTCAGCCTATCATTATCCTTATGATCTTATGCCACTCTGTATTTCAGGTCTCGACAGCTGTTGTAGAGCCATACAACAGTGTCCTCTCCACTCACTCTTTGCTTGAGCACACCGATGTTGCGGTCCTCCTAGATAATGAGGCTATCTATGACATATGCCGGAGGTCTCTTGACATTGAGAGGCCAACCTACACCAACTTGAACAGGCTGATATCACAGATCATATCCTCACTTACCACCTCCCTGAGGTTTGATGGTGCCATCAATGTGGATGTCACAGAGTTCCAGACCAACCTCGTCCCTTACCCACGTATCCATTTCATGCTTTCGTCGTATGCCCCTGTTATCTCTGCGGAGAAGGCTTACCATGAGCAGCTCTCTGTGCCTGAAATCACCAATGCTGTCTTTGAGCCTTCAAGCATGATGGCCAAGTGTGACCCTAGGCATGGCAAATATATGGCCTGCTGCTTGATGTACCGTGGTGATGTTGTTCCCAAGGACGTCAATGCCGCAGTCGCAACCATCAAAACCAAGAGAACTGTCCAGTTCGTCGACTGGTAAGCTGTCTTTATCGCGTTATTAGTTGCACTTATTATATTTATCACGAGCAACTATCCACTTAAAAGATGACACTTGATTGTCTAACTAACATATTTATGCTGCCATCACAAAGGTGCCCTACCGGGTTCAAGTGTGGCATCAACTACCAGCCACCTTCCGTCGTCCCCGGAGGCGACCTGGCAAAGGTTCAGCGTGCCGTGTGCATGATCAGCAACAACACCGCCGTCGCCGAAGTGTTCTCGCGCATCGACCACAAGTTCGACTTGATGTACGCCAAGCGCGCGTTCGTGCACTGGTACGTCGGCGAGGGCATGGAGGAAGGTGAGTTCTCAGAAGCCCGTGAGGACTTGGCTGCTCTGGAGAAGGACTACGAGGAGGTTGGCGCCGAAGGCGCAGACGATGAGGGCGACGAGGGGGATGACTATTAAGTAGCTGGTTAATAAGTAGTTGGCTGGTTAATGATTGGCTTTGATCTGTATACTCAGTAAGTTTTCCGTTGCGTTACATATTGATTGCTGTTATGCGTGTTTCCTTTCCTGTAATGTACTGAAGATGTTGTTAGGGTGGCCATGATTGTTGATACCCCATTTCCCCATTTTGGCTTTCGATGCTACTCGTCCCAAGTTTGGTGTGTGTGCATCATTCTGAGCCGAACTGCAAATACTGTTCTCTAATACACTGTGCCATGTTAGTACTACGGAAGTTTCTATTTATTGACTTATCTGCTGAGTGTACATGCCCCTTGTACTGTATGTCTGAGCCACTGAAATGTGGAAACCCTGAAAAAAGGTTTGCATCTTGTACCCATTGATAAGGTTGTGTTTCCATCTGGACACATGACAGAATCGAACGACCTGATGCCAGTGCGGTTGGTAAGTTTGGTAGGCTGGTGACGCTTGAGGCTTTGGGAATCTCAGGTCTGGTCCCGGTTCCAAGATCGCTGATGAAAGATTTCCAAAGTGTTGTCCGAGGGAGGCACCAACCATGCCACTAGCCAACTTCTGAAGAGTATCTTTTAGTTGCCGACGATTCCCTCTTCTTTCTTTGAAAACGTGGTCATATATTAATCCTTACAGACACATTAAAAAAAAGTTACAATCAATTCTTTGGCAGTGCTGACGGTGTTACAGCCTAGCGTGCCTCACCTTACCGGAAGTCTGCATGGCCCGCTAGGTCGGTTATATCATGGGTCAATCAGCTCGGTCCATGACCCCACAACGTGATAGGATGTTTTTTTTTGACAAGGCAACCGACATAAGCACCTACAATGTGGCTAAGAATTTGAGCATGTAAGGTAAGCCAACTGTGGCAAATATAGTGTGGTAAATTATGGTAATTTGATAACTTTTTTGTGACCTTGTTAAGAAAAGTTGGAAACAAACCGACCACTAGCTAATATTTCACACTTGCCAACTTTTTGTATTAAATCAATCATGCTCTAACCCAAGGCGGGGGGGGGGGGGGGGGGGGGTGATACAAATCACATCGCTCACGTCACTCCACTTGGTGACCCGGCCCACCTAAGTTGTACGCTCCTATAGCAGAGTCTCCCAGCCAGTGCATGGTTTTGTTTCTTTCTATTTTTTAATTCAATTTTTTATTTGAGGTGGTTTGTTTTAATTTACAAAATATCATGAATTTTAAAATCAATAATTTGAAAAAATGTTCATGTGTTTGAAAATATTCATGAATATGAAAAAAATAGGGAAATCGGGGCAGGTTTAAAAAGATATTCATGAATTTTAAGATTCATCAAGAATTTGAAATTTTGATGGTTTTGGAGAAATATTCACAAATTATAAAAACTTGAAATATTTAGAAAATGTTCAAGTATTTTAAAATTCTTGGTAAATTTGATAAATGTTCATGCAATAGAAACAATGCAGAGTTATTTTCTTACGGTATTTCAAAACATTTGTTGTTTTAAAAAACATTCAATAGTTTGAAAAAAATGTCCCTAAAATTTTATTTTTTTCATGATTTTGAGCAAAAGAATTTAAGAAAACAAATACAAGATAAAAGAAAAAGGAAATAAAATAGTAAAACAAAAAAGACTCAGAAGAAATGAAAAAAATGGAAACCAGAGGAAAAAAGCGGGCCGTCTGCTTCCGAAAACCGGGTTCGAAGATTAGAGAGCCCCAAGAGAGCTATGAGCAATATTGGTTTGATGCCAAAAATTGGCATGCCAACATTTGGCAAATGCCAAATAGTGGCTAGTGTTTGATTGGTTAGCAATTGTACTTGCCAAACTCAAGAAATTGCAAATTTTTGCTAACTTTTGATTTTGCCAATTGTTGGCTTGCAGAGTATTGGCAATGTGAAATGTTGGCATCAAACCAATCATGCTCTATATCTCGCACGCAGCGTAGCATCTTGGAGCGGTTTTGGGAACGTTGTATGGACAAGTTTTAATACCTTCTGTATGTTTTTTTTCTTCTTCGTTTGTTCGCATGTGTTTTTATCAGTTTATTGGATTTTTGTCTGTACCTTTTCTTTTTCTTTTGTCAAATACATTTTAACTTTATTCAATACATGTTGTAAATTTTTTGTATTCTCATGAAAAACATTATACATGTTGAACATTTTAAAATATATGATGCACATTTTTTCAACTATGTTTGTAAGAATTTTTATGAATAAACATTAAACATTTTGAAATACACGTCGAACATCTTTTTTAGTGGTATGAATAATTTCTTTATATTACCTGAATATTTAATACGTCATATTAACACTTTTTGAAATGCTACAAACATATTTCAAAACTATTAACATTTTTAATCGTAAAAATTATTAAATTTATTGGCACGAAATATTTTTCAATTTTGCACGCACATTTTATTTACATTGTATAATTCTTTTAAAATGTCACAAAAATTTATTTTCAAAGCACATGAATATTACTCCCTCCGTTCCTAAATATAAGTCTTTGTAGAGATTTCACTATGAACCACATACAGATGTATGTAGATGCATTTTGGAGTGTAGATTCACTCATTTTGCTCCGTATGTAGTCCATAGTAAAATCTCTGCAAAGGAGGGAGTATTTTAATGTCCCAAATACTTTTTTGAATGGGGTGAAATATTTTTTGAAATTTGTGCAAATAAATTACGTTGTATAATTGTTTCATAAAATACCACAAACATGATACGCAGGAAGATATTAAAATCCCAGGAACATTTTTTTGAATGATACAAACATTTTTTAATTTGCACGAATAAAAGATTACTGTGCGCTATTATTTTCTAAATGATAATGTAAATACATTAATTTTCCAAAGCACATGTATTTATAATATTTCAAAATATAAAAAAGTATATAAAAAACAAACACTAGTCTACATGTGTAATGTGTGTGATATCAGTGTGTGTGCGCATGGTACCCTAAAAAAAGGTCTGTGTGCATGGGGCTGGCCCATTTTGTAAGTGCCTGAGTCAAAAGAAAGTCTGAAATAACTGGTTAAAAAAAGAAAAGATCACTCCCACCTTCCCTTGTAGCGACAAGTAGCGCACAGTATGTCCGTCACTTATCGCAACCGGATAGTTTTTCTTTTTTGTAGAATTTGTTTATTTAAAATATTTTATCTCTTAAGTCGTGCGTTCAAAAACTGAATAGTTTTCACTATTGGATTTTTCGCGTCGATATCTTTGAAAATAGATCCCATGTTAATTGGATTCGAAAAGCTTTTTGTTCATGAAGAAACAGGAAAACCAGACCGAGCCGGACATGGTTTTTGTTCCCACTTTTTTTTTTGCCTACAATTCTACGCCTCTCATGGAAGAATAAAAAAACATGTTTTTTTTTTCTTTTCCGAGAAGCACAATTGTGTCTCTCGCGAAAGCAAACATGTGTCTTCAGGAGAAACAAATTTGTGCCTCTCGTGAAAGAAGAAAAAGTGTTTTTCTCCTTTTCAAGAGGCGTAGTTGTGCCTCTCGCGGGAGCAAACATTTGCCTTCAGGAGATGCAAAAATGTGCTTCTCAGGGACGCGAAAGAAAACATGTTTTTTTATGAGAGACACAACAGAAGCAAACCAATCGTGGAAGAAAACAACACGTTCATATTCTACAAACCGCTCCCTATGTGGCCAGCCCAAAGTCAGGAGCTCATCTGTACGCGGGAGCCATATCTCAACTATAGCGAGATGTGCGAACCAACCTATGGTTGAGATGGTTAGGCGGACAGTGATATCCCCAATCCATTAGGGTTCAAATCCTGGTGCTCGCATTATTTCTGGATTTATTTCAAGATTTCCGGCGATGCGCTTTCAGTGGGAGGAGCCGTTCCCGTTGACGACGAGACGCCTATAGTGACTTCGTAAATCTCAATATGATATGCCGGCTCGGTCTCTCGGAGATGCTCATAGGGGTAGGGTGTGCGTGTGAGCGTTTATAGGAATGAGTGTATGCGCGTGTATATGAGCGCTTGTGTTTATACTGATGCTCAAAAAAACTATAGCGAGATGTAAGATCCCCTTGTCTGAAGCTTTTCACAGATCGCTAGAGTAAAGGGCCGACCATTTATTTCTCGTATCGTTAGTTCGCTCGCTGGCATCGTTGGGTTCATTCATTCATTGTTTTCCGTTTTTTTTATTCTTTAGTTATATTCGTTTCTTTATCAGTTTTTTGGTTTTCTTCGGAAAAAAATTCACCTGTTTTCTTTATGTTCTTTAGCGGTTTTAACTTTTTTCTTTTTTTTTCACTGTTTTTTTGTTTGATTTCTTAGTTCCTTTTTTTTCTTTGGGTTTCTTTGTTTCTTTCATATTTTTGGTCGGTTTTTATTTGTTTTTCTTTCTTGCTTTCACTGTTTTCCATTCTTTTTCACTGGTTTTCTTCGGTTTTATTTTTTGTTTTCTTGTCTCTTTGGTTTCCTTTGATATTGTTTTATTTTTCTTCATTTTTTCGCTTCTTTCTTGGTTTTCTTTGTTTTTTCTTGTTCTTTGTTTCCGTCTCTATTTTTGGTTTCTCTCGGTGTTTAATACACACTCAAAAATTTCCGTATATATCAGAAACATTTCTATATACAAGTTTCACATTTTTGGAATAGATGATTAACATTCTTTTAATTCTTATATTTTTATGTCAATTTTTTCATACACATTATACATTTTTCTAGATATCTAGTATATTTTCCTAATACATGCTTAACATTTTTTAGATACTAGTTTAACCTTTTTTAATACATTGTCAACACTGTTTCCTTGCACATTTTAAATATCTTTCAAATGTTTGATTAAGATTTTTTAAATACAAGACTAACATTTTTTTACTCCATGGTCAACATTTTTTCTATACATTTTTAACTTTTTCAAATGATTAATTAAAATTAATAAAATATAAAATTAACACTTTTTAGTACATGGTTAACATTTTTTGTATAAATTTAACATTTTTTAAATGGTTGATTAAAAATTTTAAATACACGACCAATTCTTTCATACACATTGTATTTGTTATATGTTTTTTGTATACGTGAGAAACATTTTCTCGAGACATATTTAACATTTTTTAGATACTTGGTTAACAATTTTTAAATGTTCCATGTAGAGTGTTTTTCTAATATGTATATTTAGAATCTTTGGCCCATGTGGCGTGTGGCTGGGCTGGTCCATCTGGCGCTCGCCTTCACACGAGGGTTCCCTACATCTCTACAGTTAGCTATAAGCGAGACATTGCTCATCCCGATGATCTTTTATTTCTACCAACAAACATTGTGGGGATTTAAATAACAGTAAAATGCATCAGAAGTCCTAAAACTATTGAGGCTGTGTCACTTTAGTCTCATAACTTTGAAACTGCAGTTTTGGTCCCAAAACTATATAAGTTTATTCATCTCAGGTCATAAGCTTGCATGGCCAGTATCTATGATGCATTTTTTCAAATAGACCGTTATATGTGTTTACTTCCCCAAATATGATCAATATGCTTACTGGTCGCAGTGTGTGTTGTAACCTGCACGCCCAGCTGCAGCCACAAGTGGGTAGCAATTGGAAGTTGTGTGACGTGTCGTTCTGCTACTGCGGGGTGAGGCTGAGATGACTAGTATACTCTCCTCGCTAGAGCTCAGACCATCATGCCGCTTTCGCCTCTGAACATTATGTGCGTGGGAGAAGATGAAGACATGAGAATGAGGCGAGACAATGCTCTAGGGGTTTCTTGTATATTTACATTTCATAAGTTAACCTGGTGGGTCTATTGGGTCAATGTGGCAACAATCCAAGCATCTCCAGGCGACACGTCAGCGGGTCAATGCTGGACATTCAAGTTTAGGACCTGAGATGAACAAATTTCCATAGTTTCGGAACCTAAAAGTGCAGTTTCGAAGTTATACGACTAAACTGACACACCTTCAATAGTTTTACGACTTAAAACTGCAATTTCGAAGTTTAAAACTTATGATACATTTTACTCTTTAAATAAAGCTATAAGCAGGACATAGGGGCGTTCCCTTCACCGGGAGCGGTTGCTATGGGCGATACATATTATCCCATACCACCTGTTGGGCTGCAAAAAGGGAGGGAAAGGAATCCAGCCATTTCCCTCGCCAATTTTCATACGCAACACCCAAAATTAGCTCCTTTTTTTAGGGTAACATCCAAAATTAGCTGACACCGCGCGCCCAGCGTGCAGTGGTTAGAGCAACTGTTCTTTTGTCACTTTGCCTTGTGCCTTGTCAAGCCAATAAAGCACTGCCCATCTCGAGCTCCCAACGCCATGCCAACTCGGAACAGGACCAAGCTTATAATTTTACAAATTAGTACTTAAGTTAGCTGAGCACACAACACCGCAACTGCTGCCCTCATTCCCGAGTGCACTGAACTTGCCCCGGAGTTGAGTGTGGCCTATTCCATTATCTAAGGAAGAATTGTTACTGAATTGTTGCTGCAGGGGACTACGGTGCCACCTACTGAACTAAAGAAAACTTCCATTTCTCTCTCTCTCTCTCCCTCGCTTTGTTCTTGTCCTGATATGTGCGTTTGGTTGTGCCCTTGTCGTAAGCAGTAGCAAAGCTGAGAGTGGAAGCTAAACAGTATTTTTGCTGTTGTGGAGCTCAACGCCCTCCAGTTGTAACTGAACCTGTGACTCGGATAAATTGGGGTTTTGGACGGGCGTGCTCCTTTTAACATTTCCTTCCCTTCCATACTAGTAGTGGCTGTGGCTCTGTGGATGTGACAGCTTATTGGTGGTTCGGGGGTTCAGCGAGTGGTTAACATCGTTAGCAAACTATATGGAACCAATGAACAAGCGATGCTTGTTAATTTTCTATTTAAAACTTTTCAAATTCATGCAAATTTGTGGGCCTGGAACAGTTCAATCCCCAATTTGCAAAAAACCAATTTTTAGTTGTCCCAAAAGTTCTGGAAATAAATGCGAATGTTCACAAAGAATGTGACTACAACCCCTAAAAATTTCAGGTTCAAACTCCAAATAAACAGAAATGTGAAATATAGCATGAATATTGTTAAAAAAAGACAAAAGAAACCTTGACACTATTCACATTTGAATTTGTATTTTTTTTGTTTCCAATGTGCATTTGGATTTTGGACATGAAATTTTTAGGGGGTTTTAGTCGCATTCCTTATAAACACTTACAATTTTTTCAGAATTTTTGAAACATTTAAAATTGATTTTTTTTATTAGAGCTTGGGAGCACCCTAAGATTGGGAACACCTGATATTTCTCTGGGGTAGTGACCTAAGAGCATCTCCACTAGGCCCCTCAAGACGCCCCAAGCCATTTTTTGGGCGTCGGCGGGTAAAAAAGTCTCACTCATACCCCAAGTCCTTATTTTTCGCCGAATTTAGGCAAAAATAGCCCGGCGACCTCAGGCCGCAGCCAGCCCATTAGGGGGCATTTGGGGCCGCCGGCATTACTTTTTGCATGGCGAAACCCCACGGGTCAGCCTCTCTCATCTCTTTCTCCTGCTTTCTCTGCTAGGGACCACCCATGCATGTAAAAAGATCTGCCCCGCCTCCTCCTTTCTCTCCCTCCCGCTGCATGCTGCTCTCTCGCCAGAGCTCGCCGCCCCGCCTCCTCGCCGACCCGCCTCCTCCGCCCCACCCCCCCCCCCGCCGCCGCCCCGCCCCGCCTTCTCGCCCCCGGGCCGCCGCAGCCGCCCCGCCCGCCTTCTCGCCCCCGACACCGCCCCCGGGCCGCCGCAGCCGCACCGCCTCCTCCGCCCCGCCCCGCCTCCTCGCCGACCCGCCTCCTTCGCCCCGCCGCCGCCGCCGCCGCCCCGCCTTCTCGCCCCCGCCGCCGCCCCGCCGCCGCCCCCGGGCCGTCGCAGCCGCCCCGCCTCCTCCGCCCGCTCGCCTTCTCGCCCCCGCCACCGCCCCCGGGCCGCTGCAGCCGCCCCGCCTCCTCCGCCCCGCCCCGCCTTCTCGCCCCCGCCGCCGTCCCCGGGCCTCCTCCCGCTCGCCCGCATGGCCCTCCGCCGCCTCGGCCCCGCGGCCGCGGGGGACGGCTCGCTACCCGCCGCCTCCTCCTCCTCGCGCCGCGGTGGACGGCTCGCTCCCCGCTCGCCTCGAAGCCGTCGTCGTCCAGGCCCGCAGGGAGCGGCTCGTTTCCCGCGTCCTGCTCCTGCTGCCGCCGCACACCGTGCGCGCCCGCGCCGTGCTCGCCGCGCCTGCCTGCGCCCGTGCTCGCCGCGCCCGCGCACGGCAACTCCCGTGCTCGCCGCGCCCGCCGCGCCGGCCTGCTGCTCTTGCCGCGTCCTCCCACTGCTGCTGCTCGCGCTCGACTTCCTCCGCTCGGCCGGCGTCACCGACCCGGCGGGCGAGTTGGAGGCCGTGGAGCAGCCCTCCTCCCTCGACGTGCTGCAGGAGCTCGGGGCGAGGCCGAGCCAGACGTGGCCTAGGGCGGGCGCGGATGGGGCAGCCGTGGCCTGGACGGCGGGCGAGGGCGCGGCCTGGACGGCGGACGCGGCGGGCGAGGGCGCAGGCTCGCTGTGTCGTTCCTCGCTTGGGGGTGGACACGGCTGGAAAAAAAATCGTCCTCAAGCCAAAATTTCCGTCAGCAGCCCCCCAAGTGGCGAAAAAAAATGTCTCGTGGGGGCTCAACGGCTGGAGATGCTCTAATTGTGAGTTGTCCGGAAAAAACTTTGTTGTCGGTATATTCTTCCTCCCCCTGCTGCCGCCAAACGACACCATCAGCGGTGCATGCCTTGCCACCTTCAGTCATTCCTCTAAACCCCGACCCTCCCCCCTCCCACACCCGGACCCGTCAACCTCTGACTCCCCTCCACCAGCGAGGCCGCCGACGGGTCGTTCCAAGTGCCGCGGTGCCCCCGTCTTCGAGCTTGAGATTTCGCGCAAAATCGGCTGGTCTAAATTGCAATTTGAAGCAACTGATGAATGGCAAATGCAGGAAGAAAACCTTGCGGTATTTTAGTTCGGCTCATTTGATCATACACCAACAACACGAGGATTCACCATCCATTTGCAGCCATGAGCCATTGCTCAATCGAGGTTTCCTGCATGCAACACCGCAATCTGATGGACAACCCCATTGAAACTACCAGAAACTGAAGTAGAACATGCCGATTTCTCATCCATGGCCGAACAAATCTCGAGAACTGAAACTACACCATGAAATTCAGTCTGCTAAACCACACAACAAATTTGGAGCATTTTGCACACAAAAATGCATCGAATGGAGAGCAGATTTGGAATCTAGAAACCCCCTTCCTCTTTACACTGCACTGCCTGGCGAAACCCAAAAACCAAGTTGACATGCGTACACACATACACCCGGGGCCTTTTCCCCCAACACCCAGGAGGCAAAAGAGCAAGAACGACGGCGACGACGGCGACGGGGCGAGGAAGAAGCCAGGCTACTGGCAGAGCGGCGAGAGATCCCACAGCGGGTCGCCGGCGGACGCCTCGAACACCCTGTCGAAGTACTCCTGCAGGCCGTTCATGGCGTACAGGGACGCCGAGATCCGCCGCTCCACCTTCATCCGCTCGAACTCCACCATCCCGGCCGCGGGGGCGACGCTGGTCTCCTCCGGGGACGCGGCTGGTAGCGTGCAGGCGTCGACGGCGGCGAACCCGTCCAGCGCCGGGAACTGGCCGAACGACGACTCGAACATCCAAGACTCCAGCTCCTCGGCACCGGCGACGGGAGCAGCCAAGTCCGGCCTGTACACCTCCCCGGCGTCCGGCGCCCCGCCGCCTTGCTTCGTGGCGCCGTCGCAGCTGACCGCGCTGCTGCTGCTGCTGCTGCTGCTGCTGGCGCCCCCACAAGCGCCATCCATGCTATTACTGTTGCTGTTGCTATTGCTTGTGGCGTATGCGGCGGGAGCGGCGGGCGTGGAGGAGGGGCCGGGGATCTTGGCGGACGCGGCGGGCAGCCTGGCCTTCTTGAGCTTCTTGTGGTGGAGGAGGCCCCGGATGCGGACGGCGAGCGGGCAGTCCGGGGAGATGCGCGGGGCGAAGTTGGTGCGCGCCTCGGCGCCGCGGAGGAGGCGGGCGGCCTCGTCGTAGGCGCGGGCGGCGGCGTCGGCCGTCTCGAAGGTGCCGAGCCACATGCGGATCTTCTGGGTGGTGTCCTTGATCTCGGCCACCCAGCGGCCCGAGGGGCGCTGGCGGACGCCGACGAACTTGCTGTGGCTGGTGCTGCCCTTCTTCCGGCCCCGCGGCTTGGTGGGCTTGGCCTGCGCGGCGGCGGCGGCGGCCTCCTGCTGCTGCTGGTAGTAGTAGCAGTAGTCCTGCAGCTGGAGCACCGGCGGCTGCACCTGGAAGTGGAGCTCCATGTGCGCTCGGGTTGCTTTGGCTTAAGTGGTGCTGGAGGAGGTGTGAGGGGAGGAGGAGACAGGTGTCTGCAGAGTGTTTGCTCTGGTTGCTGGGCAAATGGGAGGATTTATAGGGGCTTTGGGGATGGTTTGAAATTTTCAGATAGGAGGAGGAATGTATTGGTGGTGATCCCTCCCCTGTGGGGTTACTTTCAGGGCTGGTTATTAGTCAATCGTGGTCAAAGTGGAGCTATGGTCGTGGCATATGAATGTATGTTACTCTACTCTGCCTTGGGATGTCATGTTTGTCTCTTCGGTTTGGTGTGTTTCCATATATTGTCTGCAAGGAAAGTAGCAAATGCAGTGCTTTCTGTTTCTGTATTTTAGTTAGCTTCTTCTTTGTGGTGGAATCACTAGGTTGAGGGATTGGTGGTGGTCGTAGTGCATCACCACGCCTTTCAAGACAAAATTAGTGCATCAGCACTATAATTGACCTTTTGTATTTTCTGCGATTTTTGTTCTTAATTGAACATATACTTACGAAAGACCCTGTATATATTCTAACAATTAACCCAAATACTCAATGCAGCTTAATATTATTGTACCGCATCAAGTCATGTCATTTCACTCGAGTTTAGACAGTGAATGCCATTTCTCACTTTCTCCGATAAAATACCCCCTCCGGCCGGAAATACTTGTCAAAGAAATGTCTAAAAATGGATATATCTATAACTAAAATATATATAGTTATATCCATTTTTCTGATAAGTATTTTCGGAAGAAGGGAGTATGTACGCGCATACAAGCAAGCAAAAACCCATGGCAATCTTTACCATCTTTAACATCCTCCCACTTGACTAATTCAGTCAAGGGGTCTAACCTCACAGAGATTTACCAGTTCCTCATCAACATGGTACTGACCACTGACTGAACAAGCCGGCAACTAATTAAGCAAGCAAGATGCCTAAGATGATTACTCATGTGACCATGTTCCCACTCTAATTTGGATGGAAGGGTCAAGGGGTCTACATCTCCTGGTGATTTACTACTAGTAGGTCTTCACCAGCATGCGTCAGCCACTAACCGTAAACTTTAGGGCCACTGATTAGACCGGTTCGTCCTTAATCCGTGGTTATGTAGTCAAAACGCTGCACAGACCGAGTCGAGAGCCTGCCATTTGGCGGCCTTCGAGGCAATGATGATAGTGGCGTCTGTACAAGCGGCTGAAAAACAACTTTTCAGCAACCGCGCCGCCTGGCTTTTGTTTTATGCATCGGAGTCGCTTGACATCTTCGCCATCTGCCAAGTCTTTGGTCTCGACGGGATGAGGTGGGCGTGTCCCTGGCTAGTTCAGTTTTTGGATGATGGCATCTCCTTGGAGACATGTGGAACATCATACACTTGTCACGCAGCAGGCTCCCTGGCCCCAAACTGTTTATCATGTTGCATTAGTGATGAAAACATCTACAATGGCTCGTAACTCAGGACCTCTTCGGAGCTTCTTTTTTTAAAATAAAAAAGAGGTTAAGGGCATCTTCAATGCTGGCCCGTAAATTTGCTCGCGCATCCGTCCGCGGACAGGGACCAGTCCGCGGATACGTATGCTGCAGCCGGACATCCAACGCTATCCGCATATGTCCGGCCTCAATTCTATTTTAAGTGTGCGTGTTCAAATAGCCGCATACACTCCCTCCGTCCACAAGACCACGAATAAGTGTATGTCTAGATTTTAGTCTGCGCGCTCAAATAGCCGCATATACTCCCTCCATCCACGAACAAGTGTATGTCTAGCTTTTGTCTGTGTTTTAAACTTTGACCAACTTTGTAGAGAAAAGTAGCAGCATTTATGACACTAAATTAGTATCGGTATATCCATTTTGAAATATGCTTTCAGTATATACCAATTTGATGGTATATATGTTAATACTTTTTTATATAGTTGGTGAAAATTTTAAAACTTTGACTTAGGACAAAATGTAGAAATACACTTATTCTCGGACAGAGGGAGTATAGTCTAGAATTGTTCAAATGTTCAAATGTAGAGGTAGTTCTATTTTTTTAAATCAAATATTAAATTCCAACATTGTTCTCCCCCTTAACCGCCCATAGATCCTCAATTAGATCTTCATTCAGTTGCTCGTGAGTTGCATTCGATGCCGAATTTATTAATGCATTTGAGCAAACTCTTCAAATGTGGTCAAATTCTGATTTGGTAGTTCAATAAGATCACTCATGTTCTCAAATTCAAGAGTTGCGGAAGCATCCTCACCCTCATCCTCCACGATCATGTTGTGCATGATGACACAACAAGTCATCACCTCGCACAAGGTCTCCGAATCCTATTGTGTTCCGGCAGGGATGTGGCGTAGCGGCTGATATGTCTACAACGTACCTACTTTTCCAAACACTTTTGCTCTTGTTTTGGACTCTAATTTGCATGATTTGAATGAGACTAATCCGGACAGACGTTGTTTTCAGCAGAACTACCATGGTGCTATTTTTGTGCAGAAATAAAAGTTCTCGAAATTGGAGGAAACTTGGAGGAGATATTTTATTGAACAAATAAAAATTACTGTTGTCCACAAGACAACATGGCGCGCCTACCCCAGGGCGCGCCCTGATGTCTTGTGGGGCCGACGAGGCTCCTCTGACCTAATTCCACCTCCATAAGTACCGTCTTCCTGAGAAAAAAAAGAGAATAAGTTTCATTGCGTTTTACGGCATGGAGCCGCCACCACCTCTTGTTTTTTATCGGGAGGGCTGATCTGGAGTCCGTTCAGGGCTCTAGAGAGGGGGGTTCGTCGCCGTTGTCATCATCAACCCTTCTTCATCAACAATTCCATGATGCTCACCACCGGGAGTGAGTAATTCCTTCATAGGCTTGCTGGACAGTGATGGAGATGGATGAGATTTGTCATGTAATCGGGTCAATTTGTTAGGGCTTGATCCCTAGTATCCACTATGTTCTAAGATTGATGTTGCTATGACTATGCTATGCTTAATGCTTGTCACTTTATGTTTTTATGAACCCTTTATGTTTTTATCAATATATTTGAGTTCTAGATCCTGTCTGCTAGCTGTATGCACTTGTTATTGTTCTGAACCGTAGACCCTAAGGTGAAAATGATTGTGATACTCTCTAGGGATGACTGTCATTCGAGGAGTTCATGTATTCACTATGTGTTAATGCTTTGATCTGGTTCTCTATTAAAAGGAGGCCTTAATTACCCATAGATTTCCTTATGGACCCCGCTGCCACGGGAGGGTAGGACAAAAGATGTCATGCAAGTTCTTATTATAAGCACGTATGACTATATATGAAATACATGCCTAGATTGAATTGATGAGTTGGAACTATTGTGTATCGGTCTAGGTTGTGACTCTTACAAGATGAATGACATCCATACAAATATCCATCGCTGATCCAGTTCCCACACTTTGCTCACATTGTCTTTTTTAAGTTATTATTGTTGCTTTTACTATCACGCTTACTACAAAACTGTTGCTGCTACTGTTACTATTGCTACTACTATTACTACTATCAAACTACTCCCTCCATCCCAAAATAAGTGTCTTAACTTTAGTATGACTTTGTACTAACATTAATACAAAGTTGAGACACTTATTTTGGGACGAGGAAGTATCATACTGATGTGCTATAAACACTTTGCTGCAGAGAAATAACTTTCCAGGTGTGGTTGAATTAACAACTCAACTACTAAGGCTCATAAATATTCTTTGGCTCCCCTTGTATCAAATCAATAAATTTGGGTGAAATACTACCCTCGAAGACTGTTGCGATCCCTATACTTGTGGGTCATCAACACTATTTTCTGGCGGCGTTGCTAGGGAGCATAGCTCTATTTATTAAGTTCACTTGGGAGTGAAATGTCTACTATTCATCTCTGTTTTAAGCTCTAAGCTCTAGCACCTCTGTAAATCTCTGCTTCCCTCTGCGAAGGGACTTTCTATTTACTTTCATGTTATTTGCTTTTACTATCGAGTCATCACCTTCTGATTCAAGCACCAACATAGAGAGCGCTATTGTCATTCTTAGTTTAACATGCATTGAGTCTAGTTAATGTTGGATGTGAGCATGACTAGATCTCTTCTACCCTGAATTACAATGTTTAGTCGCTGCTTGAACTTCAGAGGTGCTCTGCATTTATGTTTGCGGTCTCAAAAAGGGCTAGCGAGATACCATGTTATCATATTATACCATGATTATTTTGACAAATTGTTGGCATTTGAGATATGTTATTATTTCTCACTAGTTGATTATGCCATTGATATGAGTAAATGTGAGTTCTGAGTGTTATCATTCACATGGTTAGTTCATAATCTTTCCTGAAAACTTGGTTACTAGTTAATGTTATATACAGGAACAAAAACAAAAGAGTTTGTAAAAGTTTTTCATCACTTTCAGTTTACCAACTGAATTGCTTGAGGACAAGCATGAGTTAATCTTGGGGGAGTTGGTACGACCCAAACGTATCTACTTTTCCAAACATTCCTGCTCTTGTTTTGGCCTCTAATTTGTGTGTTTTGAATGAAATTAACCTGGACTAGAGTTTTTTTCAGCGGAACTACCATGGTGTTTTTTTTGTGTGGAAATAAAAGTTCTCGGAATTGGACAAAACTTGGTGGAGATCTTTTTATTGAATAAATAAAAAAATACTAGAACAAAGATCCACCAGAGGGGGCCACCTGCTGTCCACAAGACAACAGGGTGCGCCCTAATGTCTTTTGGGGCCCACGAGGCTCCGGCTGATCTAATTCCACCTCCATAAGTACCATCTTCCCGAGAGAGAAAAATAAGATAAGACTTTTTATCATGTTTTACAATACGGAGCCACCGCCACCGCCTATTCTTCATCGGGAGGGCTGATCTGGAGTCCGTCCGGGGCTCCGGAGAGGGGGATTCATCGTCATAGTCATCATAAACCCTTCTTCATCAACAATTCCATGATGCTCACCATCGGGAGTGAGTAATTCCTTTGTGGGCTTGCTGGACGGTGATGGAGATGGATGAGACTTGTCATGTAATCAAGTCAATTTGTTAGGGCTTGATCCCTAGTATCCACTATGTTCTGAGATTGATGTTGCAATGACTGTGTTATGCTTAATGCTTGTCACTAGGGCCCGAGTGCCATAATTTTGTATCCGAACCCTTTATGTTTTCATCAATATATTTGAGTTCTAGATCCTATTTGCTAGTTGTATGCACTTGTTATTGTTCTAAACCGTAGACCCCAAGGTGACAATAATTGGGATACTCTCCGGGGATGACCGTAATTCAAGGAGTTCATGTATTCACTATGTGTTAATGCTTTGATCCGGTTTTTTGTTAAAAGGAGGCCTTAATTACTGTTACATTTCCTTATGGACCCCGCTACCATAGGACGGTAGGACAAAAGATGTCATGCAAGTTCTTATTATAAGCAGATATGACTATATATGGAATACATGCCTACATTGAATTGATGAATTGGAGCTATTGTGTATTGCTCTAGGTTGTGACTGGTACATGATGAATGTCATCCATACAAATATCCATCACTGATCCAATGCCTACACTTTGCTCATACTGTCTTTGCTAAGTTACTATTGTTATTGCTACTGTTACTGTTACTGTTACTGTTGCTACTACTATTGCTACTATCAAACTTCATACCACGATGCTAGTAAACACTTTGTTGTAGAGAAATAACTTTCCAGGTGTGGTCGAATTGACAACTCAACTGCTAAGGCTCATAAATATTCTTTTTCTCCCCATGTACCAAATCAACAAATTTGGGTGAAATACCATAGGTCGGGGTGTCGGAGTCCAACGTGAATGCTGCCCGGACTCCCACAAAACCTCCCCACCCAGTTTGTCTTGGATTTGCCGAAAAAAGTAATTCCAAACCGCCCGGCGGACCGTTATAGGCCTGCGTTGGATGGTTAAACACGTCTGGGCCGCACAGTCCAGTTGGTTGTGGGCAGTTTGAGTGTCCACTTTGGAGATGCCCTAACACCCCTGGCTTCTGCATCGATGCACATAGTGATTTCCGTCCTGATTTATTGGTCCTCATAATAGTTGGGTTCAAAGTTTGACCACATATTTGACTAGCAAAATGTTAATGCATGTCACCAAAAAATATATTATTGGATCTGTATTTGAATATACTCCCTCTGTCCAGAAAAGCTTGTCCCATTGTCCCTCAAATGGATGTATCTAGCACTAACTTGGTGCTAGATACATTTACTAGAGGGACAAGCTTTTCCGGACAGAGGGAGTAGTTTACATTGATTTTTTAATACGTAAAAGTTATATTTAATTAGGTAAAATCTTGGTCAAAATATGAGGGGGCTAGTAACTAGGAAGGATGTAGTATTAAGTAGAGTACAAAACAAAGATAACCACGGCTGAACCATTACAAGATGTGAGTTTAACTCCTACGACTAAGTCAACTTCCTCTACACTGCTACTTGTAAACTACATTGGGATTTCCCCGACAAGGAGGGGTGAAGTAGTATAGAAGAGATAAGTATTTTCCTCAATGAGAACCTAGGTTATCAAACCAATAAGAGAACCAAGCAAACTCCCCTAAGCAGCACCTACACACACAAAAGCAAATACTTGCACCCAACGCTGGCAAGAGGGTTGTCAATCCCCTTGAACTCGCTACTTGCAAGGATTAATTCTGATAGTGATGGATAGATAAATTGCAAAGTAAAATAAAAGTAAATAAATTGCAGCAAAGTTTTTTTTGGATTTTTAGCGATATGATAAAAGTAGACCCGGGGGCCATAGTTTTCACTAGAGGCTTATCTCTCGAACGCACAACATACGGCGGGTTAACAAATTACTGTTGGGCAATTGATAGAAAAGCGCATAGTTATGATGTATTCACGACAATAATCATGTATATAGGCATCACGTCCGTGACAAGTGAACCAACTCCTGCCTGCATCTACTACTATTACTCCACCAATCGACCGTTATCCAACATGCATCTATGGTATTAAGTTCATGACAAACAGAGTAATGCTTTAAGCAAGATGACATGACGTAGACAAAGTAAACCCAATCAATATGAATAAACCCCGTCGTTTTACCCTTAATGGCAATAATACAAATACGTGTCTTGTCCCCTTCTATCACTAGGATAAAGAGCACCGCAAGATTGAACCCATTACAAAGCACCTCTCCCACTAAATATAAATCAATCCGGTTGGCCAAACCAAACGAATAAATCAGAGAGAAATACAAAGTTATAACAATCATGCATAATAAAGTTCAGAAAAGACTCAATTAATTTCAATGAATAATCTGATCATAAACCCACAATTCATCAAATCCCAACAAACACACCGCAAAAGAAGATTACATCGAATAGAACTGCAGGAAGATCGAGGAGAACATGGTATTGAAGATCAAAGAGAGAGAATAAGCCATCTAGCTACTAGCTATGGACACGTAGGTCTGTGGTGAACTACTCATGCATCATCGGAATGCGACAAGGATGATGTACCAGCCCTCCGTGCTCGATCCCCTCTCCGGCAGAATACCAAAAAGGCCTCCAAATGGGATTATGGAAGAACAGAAGCTTGCGGCGGCGGAAAAAGTGTTTCAGGTGGCTCTTTGTTGGTTTGGGAATATTTGGGAATTTGTGGAGTTGGAATTAGGTAAAATGGAGCTACGAGGGGCCCACAAGCTCAAGGGCGCGCCTGCCCCTTAGGGCGCCTGGTGAGGTCGTGGCCATCTCATATATCTTCTTGCCTCCTCCCGAAGCTTCTAGGGTCCCTTCTGGTCCAAAAAAATAACCATAAAGATTCATCGTGTTTGGACTTTGTTTGGTACCGATTTTCTGAAAAGCAAAAAACAAGAACTGGCTCTGGGCACTAGGTTAATAGGTTAGTCCCAAGAATGGTATAAACTAGCATATAAATGCATATAAAGCATCCAAGATTAATAATATAATAACATGAAAAAATCAAAAATTCTAGATATGTTGGAGATGCAGGAGCATCCCCAAGCTTAATTCCTGCTCATCCTCGAGCAGGTAAATGATAAAAACAGAATTTTTTGATGTGAAATGCTACCTAACATGTGTATCATGCAATCTCTTTTACGGTATAAATATTAAGATACGAGTGATTCAAGGAAATAGTCTATCATTTGATGTAAAGACATCAATACTCAGGCATACTAACAAACAATCCTGCCCTTCACAATAAAGAGTGCTAAAGAACACTATCCCTACAAAATCATATAGCCTATTTTTTCTTACAAATTGGATTTGTTTCGTACATTTATCTATGAGAAAATCCAGGGGTTAGAATTCTTTCCAATCCGAAATTCCCAAATGATCCAAGGGAGCGGAAAGAGAGGGATTCGAACCCTCGGTACAAAAAGGTTGTACAACGGATTAGCAATCCGCCGCTTTAGTTCACTCAGCCATCGCTCCACATTCCAAAGTGAAAGGTTTTCGTGATATGATATAGGCAAGCAATAAGAAATAACAGTTGCAAAAAAAACCTTTTTCTTTCAAAAGTCTATACTTAGTCTTCCTAGCATAAATATATTAATCATGAACTACCCCGATGACAAGCCAAGCAATTGGATTATACTTTTTAACGCGCTTCCGCATTTTCATCCCCACACAATACATGAGCGTGGGCCATGGATATAACACTATAGGTGGAATATAATGTGGTGATAGAGATCAATAAGGGGAAGTCAAAAAGGGAAGAAAGTCTCACATCGACGTGGCTAATTAACGGGCTATGGAGATGCCCATCAATTGATGTCAATGCAAGGAGTAGGGATTGCCATGCAATGGATGCACTAAGAGTTATAAGTGTATGAAAGCTCAGCATAAACTAAGTGGGTGTGCATCCAACTTGCTTGCTTATGAAGACCTTGGGCATTTGAGGAAGCCCAACATCGGAATATAAAAGCCAAGTTCTATAATGAAAAATTCCCACCAGTATATGAAAGTGACTACTCAGGAG